>NC_053168.1:45966788-45982989 GCF_016835505.1 Polypterus senegalus
TGGAGTGTCATTGTCCTGTTCTTAGCTGATGTGTTCTTCTGCTGCTGTGGCCCATCTGCTTCACGGTACACAACACATTGAACATTCAGATATGCACTGTTCACACACATACACTCACAGGGTCAGTTTGAAGTTGCCAGTTGATTCAACATGCACACCTTGGAGGATGTGAGAAAAAAAGCAATAAAACTACATGGGGGATTTGTGAACTCCACATAGAAAACACTGGACTGACCCAGGACACAAGATACATAAGAGAGCAGCTCTAATCAGTACCCCATCACAAACAAACAACTCCATTGAAATGGCTTCGCCAACTTGTAGAAATGACTTCACTAACTAACTTGTGAGTAATGAAATAAAGAAGTAATGGAAACTAAAGTGCCTGATGAAACCCAGTGACACTGACAAGACATTGCCAGTCCCTAATTCTGTAAGAAAAACAATGTCATTAACTGAGCCACCCAGTTCACAGTTACTTACTGTCAAGAGTCATGACATGGCACGGGCTGCAGACTAGCACTGTAACTGCCATTGGCTCTCCCAAAACTAATGTGTTGCTGTTTCTTCTTGTATATTGTAACTACTGGACACCAACAAACTTTAAAGATTTTTACATATTTAAAATACAGTAAATAAATAAAAGTGAATAGTTTATCTGTAGTGAAGGAATGTCTGCAGAACCATAATATTGTATAACAATAATTTTCTATATAGTACCAATCAAACATTTGGATGCACCCTGAAATTTGCAGAGAAAATGTGGAGAAAACATGACTCCAGGATACCTTTGCCATGTCATCTTCTCTCGAATGCCAGTGCTGTATTGTCCATTTTAATCTTTTCTTTCTATTCACCAGTTTCAGATTTGGCTTTTTCTATAAGACTCTGTCTCTTAGGCGAACATCCTGAAGTCATCTTTTCAAAGTGGCAGACTGAGAACCTGTGAGGCATTTGTCTCTTAAACTACACACGCTGATGTACTTATCCTCTTATGCAGTTGTGCATTTGGGCCTTCCCCATTTTTTTTACGTCCAGGTTAAACCCAGTTTGCCATCTTCTCTCAAGACAGTAGTAGACACCATTGTATGAGTTCTTTAGTTCCTTGGCAATCTGTCACATTAAATAACCATCACTCTGCACAAAAAAAGTGAGAGGGTTGTTTCATTTTGGCCATTTTTTACCCAAAACTGAACTTTAGGAATTTCAGTACCTTGCAAACCAAGGGAACAGAATAACAGATTTCAGTGGTGCTAATAAAATTGCTATGGCCTCTTTAGTAACCAATTCATTTTTATACATGGCTAAATAAGGATAAGCTAAGGGAATGGATTATTAGGACACAGTAAGAATGGCTGCTGAAATTTGGATTTTGCAGTCATATGTGAATAATAAATGAAAAATGTATGTGGCAGTAATAGCCATTAGTAACATTAGTAGTATATTGGTGTAATTTTAAAGTCAATGTAATGGTACCTTGATAAAAATATCAGTTTTTTATCAAAACCATGTACATTTCTAGGCGTGGCTAAACTTTTGACTGGTACTATATATTAATTCATTCATTCCAGAAAATACTAATACATTCCCCAATGTGGTTTGGTGTTTTTATACATTATACATTATTACGATGTGTAAAATACGGATACAAAGGAGTCTAACAGTCCTGCCATTGAAATGTACGATAAAACACGGAGAAAAATCTTTACAGATTAAATCGACAATACTCCACCCCACACACTCTTAACCCTGCTTCTAAAATTCAGGTTCGTAGCCTCTGAACACACTGGGCAAGAATCAACGGGGTATGTATGACACGCCACCACCAGAATCAAGAAGCATACTGTACATTCTGGGTGGAGGAAAAAATACGCACAAAACAAAGAAGTGTGGAATTTGAATCCGAGAGACAGAACTGCTAACCACTGCACCACCGTGCCGCAAATTCAAACTACGGTACTGACTTTCCCAGCGCGAATCGTACAGTCAGATGTGGATTCCGTGTCACGCGATTAGGACACCGCTCAACTTCATGAATACCTTGTCACATGATAGAGGCACACAGCAGGCATTTTTTTTTTCAGACTCGTAAAGATGGTGCTGACCTCTTCAGCTTCATGGGGTATCCCGCATTGCGAAGACTGTTTCCGGGGTGAAAAGGTTTGGTAAAGTGACGCTAGAGCGACAAGGTTATTTCATTGCGAAAACGTGAGCTATGAGGGAAAAGCACGGTCTTCCTACCGGCATCTTTAAGGTGTGTAGTGCATATTCACAAAGAAACAAGAACGGGTTATTTGTTTTGTTTCGTCCTAGTAATCTTAGAGGAACTTTTAGCTTTTTGGTTTATTTTTTAAAAAGATGTGCATTAGCACATCAATTTGTATAACAGCGATGTAAATTTGAAATGCAGATATAATGTACAGTACATGGACCGCGGCACTGTCATTTTTTATAACTAAGACACTAGTTTCATAATTGGTAAATATTTTAAGCACATTTTTTCTAACTTTACTTAATATTGCTAATGGTAATTAGTAGTTTGGCTTCTATTATTGAACGTTTATATAGCAAGGTACCGGACAAATTTAGGATTACATTATCGTGAGTCTAAAGATCCTCGATTGTGATAGAAACCTGTCATTTTTTACTCTCTAATAGAGTTTCATAGAGGGCTAGAGCTTTAGTAAAGGATCAAAAATAAATTTATATTTGTAATCACTGACCTTGAAATTGTTTGATACCCCACATCCTACTGTTTGAAATTTGTCATTTTTGAATTTCTTAGAGATTAAGGACCATGGGTAGTAATCAAATGTCAAAAATACTGTCGCATTCGTGATCAGTAACCTCAAAAGAGCATAACACGACACTCAACATGCCTCTCTACGTTATCGCTCTCAAATATTTGAAAGCTTTCTGAAAAGGTTTAACTTTGACTACCGTATCCCATTAAGGGGTGGACCCCAGGGGTCGCTAATGTGGCCTGCACAACTTCATGTAATTCTGATAATTTTTGTTGAAGACATCTATTGGTTTACTCTTTATCTTAAGGGTGTAATGTCCTACAAAAAATATCCTTCAAAAATGAAATAATAATCAGCGTTTTTCAGGTCTAGGAGGTTAAAAATCGGGGGAACACCAAAAAGTTCAACGCTTTGCATAACTAGACATCAAGTCAAGTGAAACAGTGTATAGTATGTGGGGGTTTTCTCACACTGGTAAGTCAGGAGGAGCTGGACATAAAAAAATGCTGAAGTGATTTCAAAGCATTTGTAAATAATTGTTAAAAACACAATAAGAGCTTTCTTCTGTAAAAATGTAGTCAACATTTCCTTGTTCACAAAAGAAGCCTCTGTTGTAGTACTAGTAGTAGTAGTAAAAAACTGCAGCGGCATGCTTTATTTCACAACAACAACATTTATTTATATAGCACATTTTCATACAAACAGTAGCTCAAAGTGCTTTACATATTAAAGAATAGAAAAATGAAAGACATAATTATAAAAAATAAATCAACATTAACATCGAATACAATTCACAACAAACACTGTCCCAAATCACTTTCTTTCAATGGAGTAACAAGAGTTTGATGGGCCCTAATGCAAATAATACACCCCCACCCCAGTGAAATTAAATTCAATCTAATTAAAAATGTCCAATGAGATATGTCAAACATATCTACATAAAAGGGCAATAGTCCTAATTGAGCTTTATGGACTTGTTGGAATAAGAACTCCGTTAATCTTTTATTTTAGATGTCAGGTCGCCAGGCATGTTAATAATAAAGCCATTTGAAATAACCATATAATCACCCTGGACCCCATAGGCCCTGGTACAGCTGCTCTGTCTGCAATGCCTGTAAAGCACCAAATATTTAAAAATCATTTAATGTACATACTAGATTAACATTTAGAATATGTCATTATAACAAATATACAGTACATTTAGATTAATAATAATAGTGATTAATTATATTTATGTAGTGCTTTTCTAGCTACTCAACATAAGTGCATTACACAGATAACTGGAGAAATACTTTGCTGCCAATGTGCAGCATCCACCTGAATGATGTAATGTAAGCCATTATTGTGCCGGTACACTCACCAAACATTACCTTTTAGGTGGTGAAGTAGTGAAAGAGATAGTTAGCCAATAAGGGAAAGGGGATGAGCCAGGACATTGGGACATACCCTATACCAGGGATGGTGAACTCCAGGCCTAGAGTGCAGCAGTGGCTGCAGGTTTTCATTCTTACCATCTTCTTAATTAGTGACCATTTTTTGCTGCTGATTACTTCTTTTAATTAACGACTCAGGCCCCATAGTTTTTTCTTTTTCTTTAATTTGCAGCTAAACAATAATGAGACAGAAAACAAGCCACCACATGACCAGCTCCCCTGTGCCCATTACATAATATCTGAAATTAAAGAGAGGTGATGGTCTTGGTGAGGCTGATCTCTCAGGTCACCAAAACATTTTGATGGTGCTCTTAGAAAGAACAGAAAAACAACAGTTTTTGAAATGTGTGCTGTGGCAGAATGAGAGCAGCAACAAGCCATGGAATTAAATAATGGGTTTAATTAACAGCAAGAATTGGCTTCTCATTAAGAAAGTGATTGGAGTGAAATTGGTTGGAGTTTGAAGCCCCAGTTTAGCTGGTCATCTGTTAGCTTGTTTCACATCTCATTTCTGCTTGGCTGTCATTTAATTAAGAAAGGAATCAATTCAGAGAGCTAAACTCTTCTAAAAGGACTATTAAAGTGATGGGGAAAAAGTTAATTAGCAGTGAAAACTGGTCACTGATTAGGAAAAGGGTTAGATTGAAAACCTGTAGCCACTGCGGCACTCCAGGCCTGGAGTTTGCTACCCCTGCCCTATACTTTAAATATACCGAGAAAGCTTTTATTACTACATAGAGATAGAACCTTGGTTTTACATCTCATTTGAAGGATAACACCTTTCTTACAGCACAGTGTCCCTATCACTGCACTCTGGAATTGGTATTCACACACACAGACCACAGGGTAAGCTCCCCCTGCTGGCCTCACCATCACCTCTTGCAGCAGGGGGAGCTTACCCTACTAGCTTACAAGTTCAGGTACATCAGAATTGGTAATATACTATTTATTTATTTAAATTTGAGCAGAGAGTGGTTGAATGACTTGATTATTGTCACAGAGTGAAGACAAGGTGAGACTTTATCATCGTTCTGGTGGTTTAAAGGCCAGTGCGTTAGCCACTGAGGTGTGTTCAGAGGCCTGTTTCACAGCTTGGAATCAAAAACTGAAAAATAGAATACATTTCTGCTTGTCTGTGATAGGGGAGGTGAGTCACTAGGTATGCTGAAATACAGTTGAGATGCCATGCAGGGATATATAGAGAAGCCAGTGACTGCAGGTAATAAGAAGCAGAGCTGAGAACCTGATCCTAGTAACATTTGGAAGCCAGGGAGAATGTGAAGGAAATGCACAGTTTAGGATGAACTTATTATAGTGTTTGAACAGGCAGGTTTAGTGGATCACGCAGCAAATCACAAATATATTTTGAAATGTTAAATACTGATAAACTAATTTGCTGAGCATCAGAGAAAAACAGTAAACATTTCACCTTGTATTTACATTCATCCAGTTACACTCTGAGTCTAGTTGACAAGTATCGCAAGGCTAAAATAGGAGAAGATGAATATAAGACAGGAAGCAAACCTAAATTAAGTGACAGCCCACACCTCCACCCACAATAGGTCAAGTCAGTAACAGTGGCCTGACAGGTATTTTTGTTTTATGGTCTTGTGAGAAATCAACAGGCTGATCTTCACAGTGTTATGACCGAAAGCACGGATGCTTGCATTTAACCAGATAGATGCTGTGGCATGGTAACGTTGTCTGTTTGTTTGTATAGGTTTTAATTCATGTATTCTAGTTTCTTGTCCATGGACCCAAAGACTTGTAGGTTAGGTTAACTGGCAACTCTAGGGAAAAAAAAAATTGGCCCCAGTGCATTTGTGTACAAGTTTGTTATATGAAGGATGGGTACTCTGTCCAGGTTTGGTTCCTGCTTTGCATACAGAGGATAAGCCCCAGCCCATAGTGAAGTGTAGATTAAGCATGTTTTATAATGTGTATACCTATAATGTTTTTGTGTAGCCTGTGGATTATAATTAGTGAATATGTCAATGTGAAGTTTGGTGGGACTGTCTCCAAGGGCTTTGGTTTCCTTGACGAGGCCAATCACAAATGATAAGGAGTTAGTGTGTTTAAATTGTCAAAAGGTGAATGTGTAAGTATGCTGTTTGAGGTGAACCTCCCTGTATTTCATCAGTTACTATTAACTGGCTATGTCTACACTGTATCCCGTGAAAGTGTGTTTAGACTGTGGATACATAGACTACTTGGTGGGAACAGAAAATGAAGTGGTAACTTTTTAGTGTTGAGCAGACTTTGGAATATTTGAGAAAAAAAAGAAAAAGTCTTATTTCTATAATTTTACTTTAGATATACTGTAGAGTCTCAGCTTTACTTTAGATCAAATGGTTCTGACCCTGGGGTGCACAAACCTATTTTGAAGGCGTAAGGAATTTTTAAATAGTTGTTTAAAAAATGTACATTTAAATAGACAACTGGTTTCAAAATCTTTATATCATCTTTATAAAAAACCGACATGTAGGAGTGAGAGGCCCACTCACAAGAGATTAATTTAGAATTGACAATTAAAATATATGTGAAAGGAGAACCAATGTAGCTGGAGGTAAACCCACATAGAAGTGGAAAGAATATGCAATCTCTGCACAAGAACAATAACCCGGTGCTTTAGACTCAGACTCATAAGTGATAAGCACCTAAACCACCATGCTACCATTGTAATATTTTAGATATGAAGCTGAACATATTATGTACAAACTAAAGTGTAATTTAGATGAAATATTTCCTTTAATTTCCGGAAACTACTTCATTCAAATGTATAGTCACAAGGGATGCATCTATCACATATTTGAAAATATTATGAAAAAGTTTGATTGGTGTATACTAAAAAAGGGCAACTATATAAAACTTGGGTTAGAAAAAATAATTGCAGTTACACAGTGTTATAGTCACTTCACCAAGGGCCTAGATTTGACCATACTGCATATTGGTACGTTTAGGTTTGTCTGGTATGAACAAATAAGGGTGTGGGCGTGCATTCGTGTGTCTTCTTGTACTTAGTTTGTGATCATGACTTGCACCTGATATTGATGGAATCTGCTGCTGCTCTCTGTGACCTTGTCATGGAAACAATTCCAAAATTATTCAGATCTGCCTAGTGCATAACATTTCCTACATAAGGGTGGGACTTTAGTAGAAAAAAAAATACAAATTCTTTAAGTTCAGAGCACAAAGTGTTCTGTATTAATTTTGCTAAAAAAACATGACTTCCAGCAATTGACAGGCACAGCTGAAACTGTGCTATTAGGATTCAGTGATTTTCTTTGGAGTTGTTGTAACCCAGTATACTGACAGACACACAGATATCACTTTGGAAGTGTTTTTTAAAGCATATAAATCTGTTGTACTATGCATATGTGCCTGTATGTGTGTGCAGGAACAGATTAACTGTAACTTAATTGCACTATATTATTTTTAGTTATTTGTTCTTAGATTGTGGTTGTATAATTGCTCAACAGCAATTGAATATTAACTTGTGTACTTCTGCTGGCAGGTTTTTTTAATATGAGAGTGTTCATTTGTCATGTTTTTAATAATGACTTTTATTATTATTTTTTAACTCGGCCAATTTAGAGTAATTAAGCAGAGGTGTGTCTGTTGACTACATTGCTAAAATAAAGGACAAAAGGATTTGCATTTCGTTTTCAGAAAAAATATATGCAGATGGAGTCTGGTTAGTAAGCATCGAAAATTCATTATAATGTTCCAAGAATAAATATTTTTGAACATGGTGCTTTTGAAAAACTTAGAATATCCACAACACAAACATATGTCTGTGTACGTAATTGCTAATATTGAATTGGTCATGAAGCAGGTCAACAAACTTCTTTTGATTTTGGCTCATATAATGGTGTTGGCTTCAGCTAGCCTTTTAACTATGGAACATATTTCTTCATTGTAATAATTTGTAGTACTGTATTTTAATGATCTTCAGGGAATTACTTCTGAAACAGCAGCAGCAGCGGTCACTTTAGACTGACAGCTATGGATGACTTTTGAAGTCAGCATGGGACAGCCCTCTGACACTGTAGAAGCAGGCAGAAGGATCATGTTCTTCTACATGAAATTGTAAAAAGTCAAAGGTGAGTGCTGCTAGTTTGGTTGCCTTAGGGTGCGACCTGCTGAATGAATTACTAAATTCACTGTGTGGTGGCAGTTTTTATTATGTGGTGCCCACGCATATTTCATTGGGCAAGCATATTTGTATCTATGTATCTATGTATATTTATGTATCTACAGTATTTCACATTCCCATTTATTAAATACGTCTCCCACTAGTTTGCCAAATATGATTTTGTTATCTGTTTGTGTATATTTACAGTATTTGTATATGTTTAGAGCGAGTGAAGGATATAATTATGTTATAGAATCAGACATTGAATGAAATCTGAGTTAAAAGAGATTAAAACAAGATTTTTTATGGACTAAAAAGTTTGTACAATTTTTTGAAGCATTGTTAATGAACTTTTTAATAGATACATTTAGTTTATAGAAGTACTCGCTCAATTTTTTATCATATAATTTTAAATTTTCCCCTTTTCTGTGGAACGTAATGAAATTCTGCTAATAATTTAAATATTTATATAAGTGCTAACCTCTTTATGTAAAATTCAATTAAATAATACCATTGACAACAGTGATGGTTGTATTACTAAAATAGAAATACGGTTAAATTGAACCTAAAACCTTTCAGTTATTATAACCAAAACCAAAAGAATGACTTCACAGTGATTATGTACTTATCACATTGCTCGTCAGTGTATCTTGTTTACATACGGTATTAAAAATCTAATCATAATTTGAATAAAAAAAGCCCACCTGTCCATCAAAACTTGCTCATGCAGTGTCAGGATTACAGGAAGCAGGTTCCTATCTTGACAGCAGTTTCTTTTTTTATTATATTAGTTTTCATTAACTGTTTTTTTGACTAAATCAGCCTAAAGCACGATGCCTTCACCACAGGTCCATACAACACTTATTCATATCTAATACAGTTCATTTTTATATATATTGAGGATTTAGTCATAAACAATATGGTCTTAGTCAAACTTGTTTACACATTTAAGTTTGGCATTAACCAGGGACCTAAATAAGAATGTAGATGCTGTTTGTTTGCACGTTATTAGTAAGGCTGAATAGTTGTTAGGAATTTGTCTTGGTGTTAGATCCATACACATATCAAGGTACATACAAACAACACAATATACAATACATGACACCAACACAACATTATATAAAGTAGTAATGAAAAACACTGTGCATTAAACACAAATAAGTACAACAATATGTAAAGTAAAATGACACTCCTGCCTAGTAATATATCAAGTATCAAGTCCATAAAATATTAACAGAAAATGAGCAGAAAATTAAAAAAAAACATAATTTAGCTTGGATGGAAGATTTAGAAACCAGCAAAAGGCAGATAAATCAGAGACTGTGTTTAACCATAGTGGCTGCACTAGAAAAGAAACTACTGATATGTGTAGTAGTTCTTGCCTTTAGTGACTGGTAACATTTCCTCGGTCTTTAATGTGTGGTCATTAATAATGTTTCGGGCATGTTTCCTGACCCATGATATATACAGCGCCTCTGTGGAGTCCAGTTTCAGGCCTACAATCTTTTCTGCTGTCTGAATAACATGCTGCAGTTTGTTTCAAGCACGCAGATGTATTGCAATAACAGACTGTTATGGAGAAACTGTACCAGCACTGATTAGGACAGGTTACATTTTTTAAGATGATGGAGAATAAACATACGTTGCTGAGCTTTTTTGATAAGAGCAGTTACTTTTTCATATTAGTTCAGACTGCGAGTGATAGGTTTGCCAAAAATTTAAATGTGAATTTTTCAGGGATTGTTGAAACATTTTATTGGGTTTTCCATAAATTATTGCTTGCTTTAATTTGTGTATTATCATTAACTCATTTTCAAGCTTCTTAAAAGTATTTAAATGGTTTTGAACTATGAAGGGACTCTACAAAGTTTAAAAAGAAAGGCTTATCATACAAATATGTGCTGAGATCTTTGGTTATTTTTCTCATTGATATAATCCATTTGCTTTTTGTTTCCTCAGTTTAATGTTGCTTGTGTCCTTCAGAGTGAATGAAGCATAGCAGAATTAACTTTAATAATTTCTCATAATGTGGTGACTAATAATATTATGATGCCTTAACACAGGCAATATTGTCTTGGCTGGTTTATAGACCTTCTCACCTCAATAGAAGTGAATTAAAATATATTGTTCTTTAATTTTGTTTTGATAACTAAAATGTAACTGTCGAATAATCCATTACACATTAAATGTGAATAAAAAGTCTTATAGAAATAAAAGCAGAAAAATGAATATCTTACACAACACATAAAACTCTTACACAGTAGGAAAAATGTTTCATGATTGCATGATTAATGGTTGTGATAAATTACTGAAAAAGGTAATGAGAAGTCAAGCAAAATGACACCTTTTAGTGGCTAACTAAAAGGATTACAGTATGCAAGCTTTTGAGACAACTCAGACCCCTTATTCAGGCAAGATCTTGCAAGCCATTTTTTCATATTGCATGGAAGATTTTGCATGTTTAACGTTTCTACAATGCACATGGAGTAGTAAAGTTTACTGAATCCTTGTAATATTTAGCAAACAAATTAAAATGTATGGGCATTTGGCAAGCATTGTTAATTTTCTTTTTTCTCTTGTTTTGCTACAGTGTACTTTGAGTGAATAGCTTTTTAATCTGCTTGCTATGGCGAGCCCAGTGGTAGCAGTTAACCATTTACTGCGAGGAATTGCTGGAAGTTTCAGAGGGCAACATACATCTGTGCTGTGGAGGCCCAGAGTATTGTGTAACTGCATACTACATAGGTGGGTCTGGAAAATGTTGGTCATTGTTATAGTCATATGGTGGTTTTTGTTATTGTTCACAAAAGCCTGATTCATGATTCCTGGGCACAGCACCCTAACTGTCAATACTTTTATGGTGACCTAAACCCAGGCAACATGAGATTTTCTTTTTGGTGGTTGGTGCACATAAGGTATGCAAGACTTTTTACAGGCATGTTCAAGTAGTACATTTCCTTACTAATTCTTTCAGGTCTGCTGTTCATTCTCTTATTATTTTGGATAGTTTACTTTAAATTCATTGTCATGTATATGACAGAATATTGAAATGCTTCACTTCACAGTACTAGTAGGTCACATGAGTCTTTGAAAATAGTCACATTTATGTGTGTGTCTTTTTCTTCTAATAGAAAAATGTCATCAAGAAGAAAAGTTGACCATCTAGAGAGGACTGCACACAATCTGAGGCATGAGGTTAGGATACCCTAAAACTGAGTAATATACAATGTACAATTGATATTTTTTTGTTATATAAAAGGTCAAATGTCTGATTGTTACTTTAGCATTTTTTAAGATGTTCTTACATCTTCCTCCTCCTTCTTTTATAATAAAACAGTGGTGTTTATGTTTCTAGAATATATGAAATTTACATTTTTTCAGTCTAACAAAGATGTACTTCTTTTGTGTTGCTTCTTTAAAAATAGTACACTTACTTTAGCAGTGACCTTAACAGTGTTTGTTACGCAGTTTACAAATACATATAGGGATTTTTTTTTGTTTTTTAAACAGAATGTGCATTTTAATCATTGGTTATTTTTTACATGGCAGGTTATTTCTCAAGCAACAATATGTGGGATTACAAATGAATCTGACAGAGTCAAAAGGATTCGCCTAGCAGTAGCAAATAAGGAATTTACTTTTAAAGCAGGGCAGTGGTAAGTTGTGCTGGTGTATTTTTCTCTAAAATGTATTTAATAGTATTACAGAAACATCATTACTTATTAGTAGTTATATTCTGGTTAATTCACCAGATTCTTTAAATAAATGTTAATTAGACTAGTTTTTTGTGTTTTAACTATTAATGTGAAAGGAAGAATCATTCTTCAGTTACTTCAGAACTTATTTTTAAATTAAAAAACAGTGTTTATAATCCATTATATGTAGTGTTAAAGTTTATTTATATTGGTGTAATTCATAAGTATTCAAGAAATAATGTAACTAGCCAACACATAGTAGTTCAGACTTGAAATGACACAGTATGTTGTTTTTAACAGTTATCTATACCTATCTAAACACAAATCTACAATCTCTAGGGATTGTACATCATTAATCTGTTTGAAAGTTGAGCTAAGCAGAGGTCAGTGAAGTTTATCTTTTAAAGATCTTGGAGCTGGAGACTGAAGGTGCAGCGCTTTACTACAGTATATGTATTATAGGTACTCTGAGAAACAACTACAAATAATCATGCACTATGTTGTTATTTGTTTTATTCCTATGTCTAGGAAGATGATTTGATAACAAGTATGTCATGTTTTTCAGAGACATATCGAATGTGACATATTTATTTAACAAGTTTTCTGAACTTGCATTTCATACAGTGTTGTCAAAGGAAGCCAAATAAGTACATTCATACTTATGTCCATACTCAGTCATGGCATAAGGGTGGATTTTGGGAGACACCAGAGAATGATCTAAATGATCATGGAAATAACAAAACAAGTTCCTTATTAAAGAAACCCCAGCTGGGGTTAAAACTACATCCATGTGTTAAGGATTGGAAGCACTACCCAGTTAATGCCAGTTTACCACTGTTTACTCTCACACATACATTACCCATTAAGATTGCTGAAAGTACAAACCCTGCCTCCCTTTTTAATCACTGGCATGGAGATTTTCTTGTGTTTCTTGTTCCATAAAAATAACAATATAATACTACTTCCTAAAATAAATAGTATAGATATTAGATACTATCTTATATATAAATGTCTACGCATGGAGTGTGTGTGTCTGTCTGGCCTGGAAGTGAGAGGCGGAGACAGGGTAAGGGCTCCGGCTCCTAGGTTACAGAAAACTCGCTTAGCCGCTAATAACACAAGCGAAGCCAGCATGTCAGCAAAACAAAACCTCTGAAGAAAGACAAAGTCGCTTAGCTGCTAACATCGGTAAAATGGTATCCTTTTTGAAGTTTGATATAATTATAGCAGCTAAATTTCATGGATGCATTTTAAGGAATGTATTTAGAGGTTTCATGGGCATTTATATACTTTTACTGGCATTTATAATATCTTGAACCAAGGTTTTTGGATAGGAAACTGAATAGAATAGGTTTTATTTTATGCCTGCAATTTTATTAAATCTCTGTAATCTCTCTATATATTATTGTACAATTGATGGCAAATGGTTTTATGAACACCTAAACATACTCACAATACAGTCTTTCTTAAGAAATTTTGTAAATTTAGAAATGATTGTGAAATAAATTCTAAACTTCTAGGTTTTGTCCAAATTACAGTGAACCTCTAGAGTAATATTCAATAAATACATGAATTAAAATGTAAACATTTTTGCCAGTATAGACCTTGTTATTTCTGGTGAAAAGCTTTGATGGCATTATAACAATGACCAAGCTGGATGGTGGTTCAGTTACTATTTCTTTGTTTTGCTACACGTAATAGAAGATAAACCAACATTAAAATAATCTTAAATATTGTATCATTCTGTTTCACATCACTTTTGAGGGAGCTATTAGGTAATCTATCAGTAAGCTAAAGGTGAACATTTGCTGATCTGAAACAAGTAAGCATGTATAAATCAATGAGGTAGAAGGAAAAAAAAATAAAGTGCTTCTGAATGGTCAAGTTCAGACCTAACCGTCATTAAGATGTTATGCCTAAAAACATACAATTGCAACTGAAATAAACCATTGAAGAAGTAGGCCTACACTCATCCTCTGCATTTTGAGAGACTGAGCAATAACCACAGGAAGTATGTGATTGCATTTTTTGCTCATGAAGGTGACATAACCCTATTGAGTGTTTGGACGTAATTACTTTTTCACAGGAGTCCATGAATATGGCATACATTTCTTCAAAAAATAATATTTTTTGTGTTGTTTATTCTGCAAGGATCTCCTTTGTCATGTTATAGTTATGGGTCTTTAAACATTCATTGTGAAGATAATATAGTAAATCAAATGGAAGATAAATACTTTTTTCTCTTAAAATTTTTTTTTTTAATTTATGCATTTTTCATAATTTGGTATACTGCAAACATTTTTTTAAAATAAAAATAATTTTTTAAGTTAACATTGCTATTTTTTATGTTTTGACTTAAAGAAAATTACACCTGATTGAATAAATCTTTTGCTACCATAAGAGGGAGCTGTAGTTATTAAAAATAGGCATTAATGCTTGCTTTAATAAACAAAGCAGCTGTAGATATTTTAAAATTATTGATTAAAGCGTAGTATTTTCATAACAGTGTGTGTATGTACCATATACATACATTTCTCAAGTGTGCAAGTGTTTTTAGTTTGCTTTTTTAAACAGTTTATGAGGTCTAAGTTGTCCCTCAGTGAGTGATTGTGGGGATGTGTGTTATTGGTTGCCTTGCACCAATCAAGATAGCCTCTAATTTCCCTTTATTCCTTTGTTGAATAAAGTGGTTTTAGAAAATTAATGATTTTGTAAATGCTCAATAAAATATTGTATGGAAGGAATAAAAAAAAAATCTAATTCTACCTTAATTTCCCCTCTTTTATTAAATAATAATTATACTGTATATTACTCCTTCGTTTGCCCCTTTTTATTACATTAATTTCAGGAAACACTTTGTTTTGGAAATATTCTTTGAGCTTTCCTAATTGGTTTAGTATTGTTTACTGTCATGTTTTATATGTTCTTCATGTTCAAGTGCTTTGTGTTCAATTTTCTATAAAGGTGTAGCTACTTAGATTTGTGTACATGTGAAAGTATAAAAGTAGGCACATAGCTTTAATCCTAGGCAAACCACCAGTAGATGATATTTAGATTACTTGTACTAACAAAATGAAATACTGAAGAGAAAATAAGCATGTATAGTTCAGTACAGTTCATGTAGTTTGATAAGCATTTCTCAGTTGGCCATGTGTTTCCATTATAGCTCTTCAAATGTGATCTTGCAGTGTGAATTCCAATTTTGTAGTCTGGAAAAAATCTATTTTTAACTGATACAAGACTTATTCATTTAAAAAACGTTTTTTATAATACTTGGCTTTGGTTTTATAATAGATTATTATTTTGATTATATGAGGCTATCAAAGAAAGGATAAAATGTTTATGGTACAGGTGAGGCTGAAGTAATTATGCCTTCACAATGTAGTACGGTTGTAGATTGGCAGACAAAAATATCTTTAATAGGTATGTATCAATTAAAAATTTGGGCAGTAGTGCAGTGTACTAGCCAATTATAAGAGCTATAAAGTTAAGGAGAAAAAATATAGCAATTTAAGCATTGTTTAGATTATCTCTGTCCGTGTTATTAAAGTATGTTTTATTCTGGGACCAACGCATGTGTACGCTGATGTGTGTGAAAAACTAAAAAGAAGCCAGAAATGTAAATCCATGGGATAAGACATTTCTTGTTGCTTTATGAAACTGGCAGAAGTTATGAGAATGCTGTACGATATAATATTTTGGCAGTCACATTTTAGACCAATGTTGTGGCTAAGCAGAAACTGTTTAGTCTAACTAGTTTGTTTGTTTGCTATTAGCTGATTGATCCAAGTATAACAAAGTTGTTGCTTAAAAGCCAAAAGAGAACTTATTTCAACACAACTGGGTTCTAGGCTAATACTACTTTCTTTAAACAAATGGTTGCTGTTTTCCGTTTTAAGTGCATTTCAATTAGTTCCTAATGGTGTCCTCAGGTAGTATTTTTTATTGTTTTCAGTAGGGAATTTTTCTTCTAAAATTCTAGAAACCATGGTATATAAATATACATTTTTCTATAATTCATTAAAGCTGCCTTCATGCCTTTAAAATCTCCACCACCCCCACAACAACCCCCACTATCTAGTCCAGCATTGAATGTGTTCTACCAACTGCCGAACATAGTACAACTCCTAAAGAAATTCCATTCCCTACTAATTTCTCTCTCTCTCCTTACCCTGGCCTCACTGTTTATCTCCA
>NC_053168.1:45983489-46140772 GCF_016835505.1 Polypterus senegalus
ACTGGTTGGGTCCCAGTTGCTAGTCAAACTCTCTGGAATTTGCATCATGTAACACCATTAGGACAATGTAGTTTAAGCCACTGTCTAAATAGTCTCTTTGTCCATGTTTGCAGATACATCTCAAACCCTTCCCTTTGTGATTTCTACAGAATCTCTGGTTTATGAATATTATTCCTGGCTTTGACCCCTGGTGATTTGGCTTAGATGCACATTATAGCTGATATTTTGGCTTTGACTCTTGCATCACTCCTTGACTATCTTTGTCTCCTAATAAATCTCCTAAGCAATACAGTGTGAGGGTTACTATATCAAGAAAAGCTTCCCTGCTGGTGAGCTCACACACAGTCAGTGGGCCAAGGATGGGCCAATGCTGAGAAGGCACTCAGAGCAGTCTGGTGTCAGTAAATGATGACGTGAGACTGGCTTGTATCGTGTAAGAGACATCTGCAAGGAGCCTGACTACCCACCCTCCCATAGCAACAGACATTCAGGTAAACTTGCAATGGGATGCTGGATGACTGGAATGTGCAGTAACCTTGGGAGTTCACAGGCCCAGCTGACTGGAGAACACGATGCAAAGATGTGTGGTGCAATGGATTGAGAAAGTTTTCAATAAATTCGCAAATGTACATGTTCATGGCACACATTGTTTACCTTCATACACGTGAGTTGCACAAGTCTGCTAATGAAGTGAATCCCATTGTGGCAGCAGTGTGCCCATCTGTAACTGGGCTTATCAGTGGGATATTGCTCCATTCCAGGAAGGCCAACAGGACTCAAACGAGCTGAGAATCTGCAGAATAAGAAGGAATAAGCTGTTCATAGTAACCATTGGCTATTTTGCAACAACTCTGGGACACTTTGGAGTCCACTTACTGTAGGTCAGCATGCCTTTACCACACTTTCATATATCAAGGGATTCAGGCTGTCATGGTGTAATAACTGTGCTATACATTGTAAATAGTAACAGGCTCACCATGGATCAGCCACATCACGAGGGGGTTTGTACTTACTAGCAAATTGACCTGCTGAGGCAAAGGAAAGTTTCTGTGGCCACAGGAGCACCAGTTGTTCTTGTCTGTTGTGGGATAGAGAGGTCACTCCATTGCCCAGTGCCATAGATTTAATTCTTTCCTCTGAAATTCTTTAAATGTATGGGGAAAATGTAGGAATCTGGGTTCAAAATCATGAAATGGTTACTGTCTTTATGGAGCTTGTACTATCTCTCAATATCTACATCCTTTTGAAAGGGTTTCTTAACCAGACACCAAGGGTGAGTGGGCTGATGGCCCAGTTGTTAGCACTTGTGAGTCTGACCAGCAGAGTTGTGGGTTTGATCACTGTCTGTGTGGAGTTTGAAAAGTTTTCCCAAATGTGAACTGGACAGATAGACTTGTGAATAGCTGCAGCTGTGCCACGGTATATGTGTCCTGTGGTGACCTGATGTTCTAATGCAGGATTGCTGCTGCCTTGTGACCATTTCTGCCAGGATCTAATATAAAACACGCATTTAGAAAGACACAGAGATTGAGAATATCAGGAAGCCTAACCAAGTGAAGAAATGCCAATTGCACGCTAGCTGAAGGTCGACTTTTCTCCCTCTTAATCATACACGTTTAATCCTGTGAGGGTATATCTCCTGTGCTGCACAACTTCAAAGCTCACTCTCTCCATTCAGCAGGCTCACGTTAAGTCTGAAGCTCATTTGCAATCCTCAGGAAAACGGAAAAGTCAGTCAGCAGATCCTCAAAGGCAGCTGCACATTTCACAGACCTCTTGGGGTTTCCAACTGTGAAACAGCAAACCGTCTGCACACAGGTGCATTTCATTTACTGCCGCCTTTCACAGAATAAAAGATCTGATCACGGTGCAGGCTGAAAGCCAAAAGGCGACCTGTGGCCGTTGACGGCAATGAAAATACTCATTACCATAGCAGTGGCTCTTTTACAATGTGAAGGAAACAGTCAAATAGAAATGTGAAATCCTCAGGAGGAGGGTGAGAATAAAAGTGTCAGGAACGTGTTGAGCATGATAAAGATGTGGCCTTTGCGGGGCAGGTGAGGCTTAAACCAGGGGCATTCACTTTCTGAAGACAATTCCTGCTTCTTCTGGCTTAGACTCAAGGCTGCTTAGCTTTTTGTACCACAGAGGGATCGTCACAAATGGTGCTGAATCCTGACAATAAGAGCATTAGAAGATGAGCAGTCAGGCCCAAAGATGCAATATGGGATCTCCTCTACAATCCCCTTCATGTCTGTTCAAATCTTAATTATCTGAGGAGGTTTTGCACCCCTTTTGACCTGGAAGAAGCTGAGGCCTTGGGCAACTGGACTCAACTTTGGTGATTTGCTCTATTTCACACAGTAGTAATGTGATTAGCAGTGGCTCTCTTGCTGATTTGTCAACTGAAGGTCTATTCACCAGCAGCTTTGTCAGCTTCTGAGCTCTGATGGTGCCACACATTTCCCTCCAGGTACTCACACTCTGTGTCAACAATGTGAGAAGCCATTGCTGACAGCAATGGGTACAATGCAGCAAACTGCAGCAACGGGCAAACTCATGAACTCCTTTGCAGCTGAGAGATGCCAAGCCACACAGCAAGAACCTGTTTGGGTTGGAGAAAAAATGCTATCTGAGCCGAGGGAGGACATGTTGAGTTAAAAAGGCAGGCATAGGGGTTCAAGTGTCTCTGCTGCCCCTCTTGACATGTCATGAAGCAAAACTTTCATAAAATGGCAGACAAGCTGGAGGTTGTGCACAACAGTTATTTTTTCCCACATTCCTGTTGGAACACATTTCATTTTTTGTTTAGTTTGTGATCAAGATATACACTCAAAATGTTTTTTTAATTAATAGTTAGGAGAGACACTTTAGGATTGGTAAATATTTCACTTTGAAGTTCATACGATTTGAGTATTCTTGTTTGTTAATGTTGTAAGAAGTGATGTGCAAAAAGGCAAGTTTTGATTTGTATATAGATCCAAGGAATAGGAACTAAAATTCATTTTGCAGGCAATTTAGTAATTTTGCGAAATGTGAAAGGGTTTCATTTTTTTATTTTGATTAGGAAGCAATGATTACTACTCCCTGAAGCCACATTCTCACTTCTGTGCTTACTTGCATTCTCTCTGCAGCTGTCTTATGCATGTGTTCCGTGCCACCCTGGTAAATCAGTTCTACTGATGCCTCTCATTCACATCAGCACAAGGAAATGCAGTACACTTTTTAAAATTGCAACATGCAACATATATTCCACATGAACAGGCACCATATCACACCATAATGCACATTACTGTGTTTTCTCGATAGCAAAGCATCACTATAAAGAAAACTGCCACTGCCAAACCCCACTCCTCCTTGGTTACATAGTAACTGTCTTATGTTAGTTGAGGATTTGAACACCTCTTGTGATTTTTGTTCCCTGAAGATCTTTATTTAAATAATGACAGGACTAAATACACATCATGTTGTGAATGCATGAAATGAAACACAATATATTTTGCACATTTGTTTGTGAAGTAATACACTGAATTTCACTGGGAATTAAATTTTGTGTATTATTATTTATAAGGTTTAATTAACTAATAATGTATTACAGGAGTTAATTTGTGCAAGAGCCTTTATCCTGTACTTAGTAAAAAGTGCAATACCAAAGGTTTTTGAAATGACTTGATAAAAGGCACAAAATGAGACAGATCAATGGATATGAAAGGTATCATATACTGTATAATAGATAAACAGATAAATATGATAGATACTTTATTAATCCCAAGGGGAAATATGTATATTATAGAAACCAGTTCTCAATTGGATTGAGGTCAGTACTTTGACTAAACCATTCCAAGACATTTAAATGTTTCCCTTTAAGCCAGTCCAGTGTACCTTTAGCAGTATGTTTAGGGTTTTTGCCCTGCTGGAACATGAACCTTCATCCCAGTCCCAGATATCTGGCAGACTGAAACAGGTTTTCTTCAAGAATTGCCTTGTATTTAGTGCAATCCATCTTTCCCTTAGTCCTGGCCAGTTTTCCTGCCCCTGCCAATGAAAAACACACCCACAGCACCATTCTGTCACCACAATGCTTTACTGTGGGAATGGTGTGCTCAAGGAAATGGGAAATGTTGGGTTTGTACCACACATGGCATTTCCCAAAAAATTCAGTTTTATCCTTATCTGACTAGAGAACTTTGTTCCATGTGATTGGGGAGTCCACCGCGTGCTGTTGCGTAAACTCTAATGTGTGTTCTTTAAGCAATGGCTTTTTTTTTCTGATCACTTTTCCATAAAGCCCTGCTCTGTGTAGTGTAGAGCTGAAAGTATTCTTATTGACAGATTCTCCTCAACTCTGCAGTGGACCTTTACAGCTTCTTTAGTATTATCCTTGGTGTCTTTGTTGTATCTCTGATTAATGCCTTCCTTGCCCAGTCTGTGAGTTTTGGTGGGTGGCCTTCTCTTGTCAGGTTTGTAATGGGTTTGTAGTGGTGCCATATTTTTCCATTTTGTTATAATGGATTTAATGGTGATCTGTGGGATATTCACAGTTTGGGAATTTTTTTTATAGCCCAACCCTAATCTATACTTCTCCACAACTTTGTCTCTGACCTGTTTGGATTTTTCTTTGGTCTTCATGTTGTTTGCTTAGTGGTTTTGCAGGGGCCTTTCAGAACCAGTCTATCTATACAGTGTAAATAAGGAGAGCAGGAGACTCAAAAAGATTTGGGGCATGACCACCCCCCGTACACTGAAAAAGCAGCAAAATAAATGCGACTTTACAATTAAGCTCAAAACAAAACAGCAGTTAGAACATAAGTGACAGGAAGCGGAGGTTCCAAGTTGGCTGGAAAAGGAAATAATGTCTTAGGTAGGTGGGTTCTGAAGGGAAGTCGTCATCAGGAAAAACCGGACGTGACATCATCAGAAGGTGGGTTAATGGTGACATCATTGTTTGATTGTTTTTTTGGCTGGTCTGCAGATGGACAAAAGGAGAGATGTTTAGGTGACAGTGCGAACCCATGGTCTGGCTGAGCAACCCCATTAGCCTATCAACCTATTATTCTCCCAACCTCACGTGTGTGACAACAGACATCATATGATAGATTATGTGACACTTTGATTGCACACATGTGGGACCTAATTAACTAATTATGTGACTTCTGAAGTTAATTGGTTGGACCAGATCTTATTTAGGGGATAAATACAGTACATATACACTCACAGCTTTTTAGCTTTTACTTGATTTTTTTATATATGCAATATATTTTAATTTAATTGCATCCATCCATCCATCTTCTTCCGCTTATCTGAGATCGGGTCGTGGGGGCAGCACCTTGAGCAAAGATGCCCGGACTTCCCTCTCCTCTGCCCCTTTTTCTAGCTCTTCCAGGGGTATCCCGAGGCGTTCCCAGGCCATCCGGGAGACATAGTCCCTCCAGCGTGTCCTGGGTCTTCCCCAGGGACTTCTCCCAGTTGGACAAGCCCGGAACACCTCACCAGGGAGGCATCCAGGAGGTATCCTGATCTAATGTCCGAGCCACCTCATCTGACTCCTCTCGATGCGGAGGAGCAGCGGCTCTACTCTGAGCACCTCCTGGATGACTGAGCTTCTCACCTTATCTTTAAGGGAAAGCCCAGACACCGTGCGGAGGAGAGGAAACTCATTTCAGCTGCTTGTATTCGTGATCTCATTCTTTCGGTCACTACCCATAGCTTATGACCATAGGTGATGATAGGAACATAGATCGACTGGTAAATTGAGAGTTTGCCTTACGGCTCAGCTCTTTTTTCACCATGACAGACTGATGCAGAGGCCGCATCACTGCGGATGTCGCACTGATCCGCCTGTTGATCTCACGCTCCATTCTTCCCTCACTCGTGAACAAGACCCTGAGATACTTGAACTCCTTCACTTGGGGCAGGATCTCGTTCCCAATCCTGAGAGGGCACTCCATCCTTTTTCGGCTGAGGACCATGGTCTTGGATTTGCAAGTGCTGATTCCCATCCCAGCTGCTCCACACTCAGCTGCGATCCGATCCAGAGAGAGCTGAAGATCATGGCCTGATGAAGCAAACAGGACAACATCATCTGCAAAAAGCAGTGACCCAACCCTGAGCCCGCCAAACTGGACCCCCTCAACGCCCTGTCTGCGCCAGGAAATTCTGTCCATAAAAGTTAGGAACAGAATCAGTGACAAAGGGCAGCCTTGGCAGAGTCCAAATCTCACTGGAAACTGGTTAGACTTACTGCTGGCAATGCGGACCAAGCTCTGACACCAGTTGTACAGGGACCAAACAGCCCTTATCAGGGGGTCTGGTATCCCATACTTCCGGAGCACCCCCAACAGGATTCCCCGAGGGACACGGTCAAACACCTTTTCCAAGTCAACAAAGCACATTTAGACTGGTTGTGCAAGCTCCCATGCACCCTCCAGGACCCTGTTAAGGGTGTAGAGCTGGCCCACTGTTCCACGACCAGAACGAAAACCACACTGTTCCTCCTGAATCCGAGGTTTGACTATCTGATGGACCCTCCTCTCCAGGACCCACGAATAGACATTTCCAGGGAGGCTGAAGAGTGTGATCTCTCTGTAGTTGGAACACACCTTCCGGTCCCCCTTCTTAAAGAGGGGGACCACCACCCCAGTCTGCCAATCCAGAGGCACTGTCCCCGATGTCAATGCAATGTTGCAGAGGCGTGTCAACCAAGACAGTCCTACAACATACAGAGCCTTGAGGGACTCTGAGCATATTTCATCCACCTCCAGGGCCCTGCCTCCAAGGAGTTTTTTGACCACCTCGGTGACCTCAGTCCCAGAGATTTGGAAGCCCACCTCTGACTCCTCAAGCTCTGCTTCCACATTGGAAGGCATGTTAGTGGGATTGAGGAGGTCTTCGAAGAACTCCCCCCACCGACCCACAATGTCCAGAGTCGAATTCAGCAGCGCACCATCCCCACCATATACAGTGTTGACACTGCACTGCTTCCCTCTCCTGAGACGCCGGAAGGTGAACCAGAATCTCTTCGAAGTTGTCTGAAAGTCGTTCTCCATGGCCTCCCCAAACTCCCCAAACGAGTTTTTGCCTCAGCAACCACCGAAGCCACATTCCGCTTGGCCTGCCGGTACCTGTTAGCTGCCTCCAGAGTCCCACAGGACCAAAGGGTCCTGTAGGACTCCTTCTTCAGCTTGACGGCATCCCTCAGCGCCGGTGTCCACCAAATGGTTCAGGGATTGCCGCCACGGCAGGCACCAACCACCTTGCGGCCACAGCTCCGGTCAGCCGCCTCTACAACAGAGGCACGGAACACGACCATTCGGATTCAATGTCCCCCACCTCCCTCGGAACATGGTTGAAGTTCTGCCGGAGAAGGAAGTTGAAGCTACTTCTGACAGGGAACTCTGCAAGACAATATGTTTGGGCCTACCAGGCCTGACCGGCATCCTCCCCCACCATCAAAGCCAACTCACCACCAGGTGGTGATCAGTTGACAGCTCCGCCCCTCTCTTCACCCGAGTGTCCAAGACATGTGGCCGCAAATTCGACGACACAACCACAAAGTCGATCATCGAACTGAGGCCTAGTGTGTCCTGGAGCCAAGTGCACATATGAACACCCCTATGCTTAAATATGGTGTTCGTTATGGACAATCCGTGACGAGCACAGAAGTCCAATAACAAAACACCGCTTGGGTTCAGATCGGGGGGGGTGGGGGGCATTCCTCCTAATCACGCCCTTCCAGGTCTCACTGTCATTGCCTACGTGAACATTGAAGTCTCCCAGCAGAACGAGGAAGTCCCTTAGGAAGTATGCCCTCTAGCACCCCCTCCAGGGACTCCAAAAAGGGTGGGTATTCCAGACTGCTGTTCGGTGCATACGCACAAACAACAGTTAGGATCCGTCCCCCCAGCCGAAGGTGGAGGGAGGCTACCCTCTCGTCCACTGGGGTAAACCCCAATGAACAGGCTCCAAGTCGTGGGGCAATAAGTATGCCCACACCTGGTCGGTGCCTCTCACCAGGGGCAACTCCAGAGTGGTAGAGAGTCCAGCCCCTCTCAAGGAGATTGGTTCCAGAGTCCAAGCTGTGTGTCGAGGCAACTATATCTAGCCGGAACTTCTAGCTCAGGCTCCTTCCACTTTAGAGAGGTGACATTCCACTTCCCAAGAGCCAGTTTCTTTCCTGTAGCCGAGGATCGGATTGCCAAGATCCCCGCCTTTGGCCACCAAGCAACTCACACTGTATCTGACCTCCTTGGCCCCTCCCATAGGTGGTGAGCCCATGGGAAGGGCTAATTATTAATTCCATTTCAACAATTTGTAACTCTGTTACAAAAATCCAAACAAAAATCTATTTTAATTCCAGATGCAATGTGACAAATGCCATTTTTTATGGGCACCACCATCTTATGTAGCAGTTGCTAGAATGAGTTCTGGTTTCTAGGCCAAAACATGTAGAAGCTGAGTAAGCTGGCATTGCATAAGACTCTTCATCCACAGTGTGCAATTCTGGTTACCACACTACAAGAAAGACATGACTTAAAGATGTGTCCTACTGTGACAGACTCAGAGAATTATAGCCGTGTAGCCTTGAGCAGAGGAAACTGCATTGGAACCTAATTCAGGTCTTCAAAATTCTTAAAGGCATTCATAAAAGTAGATCAAGTAAAATTTCTTCAACTAGATGGTGAATCACGAATTTGAGGACACCACTGGGAATTAAGGGGAAGAGCATTCAGGACTGAAGCCAGGACGCATTTCATTATGCAAAGAAGTGCAGCAATGTGAAACAAACTACCCGAGACATGTAGCTGAAGCAGATAATTTGACAACCTTGATGACCTTTTAGAAGTGTCTGGTTGAGATTCTGGGACAGCTTAGCTATCAGCTCCACAAATGAGCCTGATGGACTGAATGGTCTGTACTTGCTTGTCAAATTTGTTATGTTCTTATGTTCTCAAGGTGTTGTAAAACATAATCTTCTTCTAACTAATGAAATTCACCCTCCACTATTAACCCTTAACAGGTCCCAGGAAGGATATAACAAAAATATACAGCTTACCTGATCTCCAATGTCAAACATTGTTAGCAACAACTGTGTCACAGGCCCAAACCAGCTCTTCTGCTGCTGCTTATCAAAGGGGACTTGCTAATCCTTCTTCTGATACATAAACACTTTATGGTCAGCCAGTAAAATCCCTGGTGCAATTTGCTCTCTCCTCCTTTCCTGATTGTTGACCTCTGTGTTGTATTCTATGCTATTCTTCCCTAATTCAAAAACATAATCTCAGCAGATGTCTTTTATAAAACACTGAGCATCACTGCTCACAGTAAAGGACAGAGTAGCTGTAATTTGTTCAACCTTTATACACAAGGAATTAAAAAAGGAATATCACAGGTGCAGTTGAATAAAACAAAATGACATACAAAGAATAATTTGTAGATATCATACATAAAATTCAAAATTCACGTTATGTATCTTTGTTACAAAATGATATTTGATTTTTCAGATATCCACAATATCTTCAGAACTCTGTGGTCCTTGGAGGTAAAGGGATGGCACTAATACAGATCTCTCTCTTGGCATGGGTAATTATACACTGACCAATGCTAATTGATACAACTCTTAAAAAATCTGGTTTGCTTTAACCTTTTAAACCCAAACAGATAAAAAGATAAATCAAAACGGCTTGAGTGAAAAAACAAATTGCCTGAAACATTGTAGGTTTACAAGCAATGAACTTTAGTAACATCTTTCCCAGACCCAGAGTAGAGAAGACGGCCAAAAAAAAAAAAAATCAATCCAAGTATGGGCCAAAGATCTTCTTAGCTTTTTCCTTCAGCTTGGCCAGGTTCCCATTTGCAAAAGGAGCAGTGTGACCGAGCCGCCCAATGTGCCGCAAGCTCTGCTTGACCGCATCCATGGCACCCCACGCTAAACTCACACAGACGCTTCTTATCTGAGCAAAAGCACATTCTTCCTTGTAAGAGCGCCGTGTGAGATCAATCAGAGCCGTGTCAGCCTGTCCCAGCCCCATGTGCTGCTTTTTCATTGCTAACCTCATTAAATAAAAGCAACGAGTGGACATTCCAGCATTTTACTATGTCTTAGGGACGACTGAGAATGGAGATGAGAGAATAAATAAATGGACAAGGGATTCACTAACTAATGATAGTTTTTTCAGGCAAACTAGAAAGAAAGATGTCTAGCAAACCCCTCTTTTTATCATGAATCTTAGTTTTTGACATCTTAGACTCTGTTTGCCTCATTTATGGATTATTTTTAGATTTGCTCTCTTTATTGTTTTCCATGGTTATGCATTTTTTTCGTATCCTTGCTATGTTGATCTTTGAATGCTGTGTCCATAAAGTTTACAGTTGCTTCTTCCATTTCTAATCACATGATGTATTATGCAATTTCAAATAAAACATTGCTACCGTGAGGACTTTGCAACATTTAATTTGACAACAGTTTTTGTTTTGTATATGAGCATTGACAGCTTTTTTTGGTCTTTTTTCCACTCTTCCTTCTACCCATGCAATGATTCTGCAAGCTCCTTTTGTTCCTTCCATCTCCTGGACATTTTGATGTTGTATCTCTTATTTCCTGTACTCCTTTGTCTTGCATAGGAGACCCCTCTCTTTGGTTGTTTTAATTAATGTTTCATGTTCTCCTCTTATTTATTGTTCTCCCATATTTTTCTGTATTATGACTTCATTTTGTTCTTGGTATTCCAGTTTCCTCTGACATCCCAAACACATACAGGAATATTATTGATTGGTGACTGACCCTAAATTGGCTTGCTGAAGGGGAGTTGTGTTTGAGTGTGCTCAGTGACAAATTGGTATTGATTGTTTCATAGATAGATAGATAGACAGGGGAAATGCAAGGGGAAATTAAAATTTTACAGAAGATCCCAAAAAATAAAATAAATATACAGTAATAAAAATAAACAACACAAAAAAAACTTGAAATGTCTGGCTTGGATAACAGAGAACTGCTGCTGTCAATGGAAGGCTTGTAGTTGACAGTAAGAGAGACCTGCTCGGATTGTACCACAGATTTATATCTAAAGTCATTAATATTTTCTTGTAGTGTCCAAGAATGAAACATGCCTAATAGATTCATTGAAGTCACCAGCATTCAGAATGGTTCATTATTAAGTTACTGGTACAGAGTGAATCATTTCTGTTGTTTAGTCGGCCAGGGTGAATTAACTTACTTTCCTGTGCAAGTGACTGGATGAATTCAGTCCACATTTTAATGTCTTGATCACACATTTTAGTTTTAATTGTGCTAGTCCTTTTTTGACCATGGCACATTTACAAAAATATCCATTACCCCTCCTACTTTTTCCACTTAGTCTGATGAAACCCATTATCTTGGACGGCTGGGGGCTTGCCCGGCCAGGATGCCTCCACGATGGAAGGAGCAGGGGAGGAGGTTTGGCCACAACAGTACCTCCCCCATAACGCTAGGTGGCAGCCATTCTGAATGACAGAGTTGCTTCAGATTCCTGCAGGCCTCCATGGGAGTTGGAGTTTTATAGAGCCCTGTTGGGATCTGCGGGTGCCGCTCGGGGGTGCTGCAGCAGACACTGAGCTCTGGAGCACAGCACTTCTGTCACACGCAAAAGTGCTGCTGGAAGTTCATCACAGAGAACCTGGAGTACTTCCAGGTCCCTTCTGTAAGGGGGCAGTGGACACTACTTGGGGAGCCAGAGTCGGGAGGAGGGAGATGAAACTTGCTAGGGAAGAGTGGAGGAGAAAGGAAAAGAAAAGAAAGAGAAAAATAATTTTGTGCTTGCTGGAACTGTGTTATAAAGAACAGCAAATGAAAAATAAAATCTGTGTGCATGGATTTGTGCCTCCTGTGTCTGTCTGTGTCGGGCTGGCGCAGTTTAAGCGCCCTCAATCTTCCACACCATCCAGCATTAAATACCTTAGTAGGTCAAGTACTCTTAAGGAACGTCCTTAGGCCTATCAATTCTGCCCTTGTCCTCCTTCATACCTTCATCCAGAAGTTCTCCTGTCAAAGTATATCTCTTTTCACCTTTTTTATGGTTGCTGAAAATCATATTCAAACTGTCTGCATTTCAACCCAAGTCTGGTTGTACCCACTGTAACTAGTCCTGTTTCCATACCTCATATTGGCATCGCCCAAATGTTACCTCAAGACACAGAAAAGTTATACAAAGTGTTTTGATATCAATTCAAAGCCCAACTTATGAAATCAGAGTTAAGGTATTCTCACATTTGTTTAGTTATGTTTCACAAAGTAAACTTTCTAATGAAAGAAATTGTAACAATAAACATCTCTATTGTACTATTGTATTGTATTGAGTATTACTTGTGTTCTATTCTGTGTTTTTTGACACTCACTGCATGCCTAACTTACCTGGAAATGGGTTCCCCCTTTAATTGCTTTCCCGAGATTTCCTCAATTTTTTTTCCCTACAAGGGTTTTTATTTGGGAGTTTTTTTCTTATCTTCTTATAGAGTCAAGGCTGTCAAAGCAAATTGTGACACTCCTTGAGTCATTTTGGGATATACAAAATAAATTGTATTGTATTGTTGATATGTCATGGACTCCTGTCATTGGGCAAAGAGCAATTATTTGAGGAAAAAATCACTATGAAGGATGTTAGCTCAGTATGGAAGTGTAAACAGCATGACTCAAAAGTGTACGAATAGATAGAAGTTTATGAATAGGTAAACAGGATTAAAGCAGAAAGATCAAATGCAACTGACAAAGTTCGATCTGGCTGAACATCAACATCGCACACACAAGCCCAGATCGACATGGCAAATACCATCAACAGAAAAGACTGAAGGATTACATTATCTGCTGCTGCTGAACATTTGGATGTCAGCTATGGATCTGCATATGCCATAGTGCATGATGACTTGGGCTACCATAAAGTTTGTGCAAGAGGTACCCAAGACCAACATCTTTCAGTGAATATCAGTAGCTTTCATTCCCTCTGCCCAAAGCAATCTCACTACTGGGTGTTGTTCATCTATGGTACAATCCTGCAGCAGAGCGTCCATGTTCATTTGATTTTGACTTCAACTAGACTTATGGCAGAGCACTGCACTGTGCGTTTTTGAACTGCTGCTAGTATCTATCTATCTATCTATCTATCTATCTATCTATCTATCTATCTATCTATCTATCTATCTATCTATCTATCTATCTTTTATTCATTTTACAATTAATTCTCCTTGTTGCTCCCTGAATTGTATCCTAACAATGACCATTAAGAATGAGAGAAGTCGATGTCAGGGCAAACAACATTGAATGATGAAGGGTTTGATACTAAAATGTTCAAACTGACTTTACTAAATTTTATTGGAATTATATACACACTTGTATATATTTCATGGATATCATTTAGTGCTTTTATCTTGGTTTTTAAGAGTTTTGGTATCATCGTGATTTTCATTTTGCTCTTCCAGGTATTCTGGTTATTTAAGTTATTGTTTACTAGTGATGGCAACGCTAGCGTGTCTGACACTGAAGGAACTGCAGCCTTTCAGCAGTAAGTGTCCTTTGCCTGGGTGTCTGCTGTGCTCATTATTAATTATCATTGTTAGTGCACAATTAAAGAATCAATCTGGAAAGAAAAAGGTGAATTATTAGAAAATATTTCAAAATTTCTTGTGAAAATAAGTCGCACACTTCTGCTCTTTTTTAAAAGCAGAGTAAGATGAAGAAAAACAGCTAATAAAACAATGACATCAGTTAAAGTTAATATGACTAACTGATTGGGAACAGAAACCTTCAGCCATGGTAGGAAGGTAGTGCCCAAGACTGGGATTGGAAACCATTGATATAATAAAGTATCATAACATATGCAATAATATAATCATACATATATAGTAAAATATAAATGTACAGTATATGCATGTGTGTGTAATATTATATTTTAAAATATACTTCTCATCATTAATGAGGTAGTAGATATGGTTTGATGCATGATGCTACTTTGAAGCAGGTAGAACATGGAAGGTCCTGGCCCCCTAAAGCAGCAGACCTTTCTTTCATATGTGACATGAATCCTTTCTTTAGCTTTTTTCCTCCATTACATGCTTAACTTGTTTTCAAAGGCTTCCAAAAATCAGAGATCTGTCTTCAGGCAAGTCATCTTTAGAAGTAATAAGACTGAAAAGCTTACTTGCTTGTTTGAAATTACAATTCTTTGGAGTTCTAGGCAAGTATATTTCTGATATTAGACCATACAAATTATACTGGAATATTTAATTTCTGATTTTATAAAACAAGGGCATTTGACATCATAACCAAAACAAAACTTTGTGTTCCTGACTTTTAGTAACAGATGACAAAAACTGCAAACCTAGAACCAGTAGTGCAGAAATGTTAGAACATAAGATATGTACAGTATTTGTATTTGAAACAAAAATAATGAAGGTCTGGTTTTAAGAAAAAGCTTAATTTTTCAAGAATTCTGAATTAATATCCAAAATTTACAAATGATCATCAAAATGAGAAGAGGTACTCAAGCTTGATATTTTGAAGAATTAAAAACACAACAGGAATACAACAAGAGACATAATACATGACATGAGTGGAACAATCTACACAACATAATGTGCAGTATGCCAAATACCCCTTGGTAATCAGCAGTTTGTGTTAGTGGAAGAGTGTTGGCTGGGTCCTACAGTCTTGTGCAGGTAGTATGGAATACTGTATACACTCAATTATCTAAGGAGAAATACATCACTTAGTATATGCATATCTTAAGTAGACAACTTGCACCACACCCAGATTAGCAAACTGCAAACAAAGGGCACACCACCTTGTACATCTGACTAGCATCATAGCAGCTGACACTTTTCATGAGATTTACACTCTTTGATGCTGTTTGTGCAAAGCTAAAATAGCTAATTCATCATGCAGATTAAGGAGATGGTCTGCAATGAACCAGTTTGCCACCCTGCCACAGACTGGAGCTGTAGCTCTAGTTAAGGCAGAATAAAAAGAAAATTGGATAGTAAAGCAGTATTCAAATGGTGTCGGTATACATTTTTCAGATTGGATTTAGACCAGTTTTGTATGTGGTACTAAATCCAATACAGACAAGCTGACCTGCATTTGAATACTTGAATTGTCTAAATTCAGACATCCTAAGGTCATTTTCTTGAGGCAACCTTGTGTAGTCCATCATTGCAATACAGCACAAGGCATTGGTGTAATCGTAGTGAAACAAACACACTGATCACTCACCAACATCCAGAGAGGTTGCACAGTGTGTGTGTGTGTGTTTTGTTTATCACCAGCCAATACAGCCTGATTGCTACATTGTTTCTGACAGAAAGCATGTATTTTTCTGAGTGAATTCTGTGGACAGATGTTGACATAAGCAATTGAAAGCTCCCTCAATATTATGAAATTGTGAAACCATGCCCTCCATGTGTCACTCTCACCAGTCTGGATCTAATCTCATCTCCACAGGTTCACATATATCCATCTATTATCCAACCCGCTACATCCTAACTACAGGGTCACGGGGGTCTGCTGGAGTCAATCCCAGCCAACACAGGGCGCAAGGCAGGAAACAAACCCCGGGCAGGGAGCCAGCCCACCACAGGGTTCACATATATGGGAGTGGTAATTGTGCTCCAAGCAGCTTCTGGTCCTTTCCATCTCAAGCTGACAACTTCCTGCACTGAAAGTGATGTGAAATAGCATGCTGCTGTTGTTCAAGGACGCCTGTTAGGTCTCATTTTTATTAATTTTGCATATATGGGTCACATTCATGATACATGTCTGAAGACACTCTTTTTGGAATTAAATCACTTTCAAAATTAATTGGAACAGTCAAACAAAAAAAAAATTCCACTTTTAGCTGCAGTGTGAATGCAGCCTTAGTCACACCTCACCTTAACTGAGGATGCAGTTTTAACCAGAAACAGATGGGTAAAGCCAGAATGAAAGATTTTTTATTTTATTTCTTATAGGTACTGTATTACTCATTTTTTCTATTTAAAGCACCAGGTGTCACATGGGATGCCTTATGCTGGGCGTTGTCTTTTTATGATCTTGTGGTGGTTGGGGAAGAGGTGGTTCTATTGTTCTTTATCATTCATTACACTCAGGAAAGGGTAGAAGATGTTATTTATATTGATCCTTCCTCTTCATATTCACTCCTTATTATATACTTAAGCGTAAGTGTTTTCTATTACTTAACAATAAACTGCAAGATAAGTGAGTGGTCAAGCTGACTTAGCAAATAAGCAAAACACAGCGAAGGACTGTGAAAGTACGCCTGAAAGTGTAACCTAGTTGAGGATTATACCAATATATAAAATTGTGGTGTGCCCCAGTTTTCTGCCACATCCTAAAGATATGCATGTTATGTGATTTGGCTTTTATAATTCGGCCCTCCATTAGTGAGCAGAATCGCGTGTCCCATCCAGGGAAAATGGTGCATCTGCCAAATGGTGCTGAGATGAGGTTCAGCTCATGTTCTCTGTGGCCCCATATCAGCAAATGAAGCAGAAAGTTGATGAGTTGTAGAAGCTTCTGAGTGATCTCTTGAGTATCAGAACCTGCAAAGTTATACAGCAGTATTCTGCTTTGAACATATTTCATGATCCTCAATGGATCTAAACTCATGGTCCCAAAACAAACACTCCCTTCTAGTTAAACAACACTAGACAGTTATGTGGGATCAAAAAACAAGGGGAAAATAAGTCAGATAGTTGTAAAGACATAATCCGCAGTGAGTTTCAAAGTCTTGACTACAATGGTAAAATAAAAAAAAACAAAATCTGATGAAGGGTTTACCTCTGTTTGGACACATTTTTAAAGAAATGACTTGAATTAAATTGTTCTCAGCCCTAAAACACACATATTGTAATGTTCAGGAAAGTCATCATTTTGCAATGGATATGATTGCAGTCTAATCCAGGCTTTGTACCGGAAGTAATTAAATGGATTGAGTCATCAGCCATGGCTGCTTTCTATTTCATTCAGTGTATCATAGTTGCTGTTCTGTCTGTTTTTCCACTAACACCATTCATATCTCCAAAAGTCAACTGTGTGTGATCTTGATTTTTTTGTTATTAGTGATAGCTGTTCACACGCAAATTAACCAGCCAACAGCCGATTGCAAAGGCGAAACTTTTTATAATGGCTGGTTTGGTCTGTCTTAGAAATGTGGTTATGATGTGTTTAGTCAGCACTGATTTCATCGCAGGTGTCCTGCGCCGTATCTGCGACATCATCATCATGAATCTCTGTAGCGTCTGCACAGTCACCACTGCTGCTCTCCTCTCCCTTGCTTTTCATAACGCAAGAGAGTGATTCTGGCTCCTCATCCTGGGGAGACTCCTCCTGCTGCGTCTGCTGTTCTCCCTTGGCATTGGCCTTGTTCTCTTTTTCCGTATTAGCTTTCCAGTAGTTCTCCTGCAGGTCTTTGTTACTTGGTGTTATGCAATTTGTAATGATCTGGTTTTCATTTTCCTTTTCTGCTGCAATGGTTGTATTTTCTTTCTGCTTTTTAACTGCAGAGTGTTTAATGGAGCTTTTGTTTTGCTTGTTTCGTGGTTTAAAGCTTAACCTCTAAAAGAAAACAAATTAAAGAAAATTAATCATTTATATAGGAGGTATACACATAATAAATTCTGCAGGCTTTTTGATATGAGAAAGTTAATCTCTTCATAAAAATTTTATCTTTCCATTCATTTTCTGAACTCAGTTTCCTCATTATAGGATTGTGTGCGTCTAGATCCTATCCTGAACACACACACATATACACACACACACACAAACACACAAACATGGTTACACCAGGCCAGTTATATATACATATAACACACATGTTCTTGGTATATGGCAGAAAGCCCAGAAGAATATGGGAAGAAATGCAAACAGCACGTTCAGCGTCAAACACTGTACCATCTGAAAGTAATACATCACCTAAAAATGATCATTATTTATCTGTCACTTACCTATTGTTTTTTGCGGTTATTTCAAAGAAAAATTGTTAACCTTTACAATTTTATACAGAACGAAGTTAACAAAATTATTGACAAAACAGGTGTTAACGGGGAGAATGTTGAACAACATCAAACAATATCAAAATATCCATAAAAATATGAAATTACTCATGTTGCATAATTAATATGTCAATTATCCAGTCCCTACGCCCCAAACATATGCCTTTTTGCTGAAATAATTGTATAAGATCCTATGATGAATGAAAATGGAATTAGCTGAAATGAGAATGAGCTTTTCACTTGAACACCCACATCCTCATGCATTGGACAGAACTCCTGCCCAGTAGCAGACTGTTCATTGGCTTCCATCATTATCATGTGATATCATTATTGTGTGGTTTGAGAAATTAAAAGTAAAAGAAAAGCGAGTGAAAACATTTTAAAATGGAAGTATCTGAGATGCTTCCAGAAAGAGAAGACCAACACAGTGCTGCAATTTCACAAAACAGTGGATGAAATACCTGAAGTACTGTGTTTGTGTGTGACAAGGAGTGAATGAATGAGGAGAAAGGTGACTCATCAGGTCAAAAGCTCAATTCCGTTTTAATGCACTCACATTGTTTATAAGCACATTTTCCAGGCAATAACAATATTTTAGCTAAATTGCACTTGCTTGGAGCATACAGCTGGACCTCAGACAGGTGGATTATACAAAATGAACAATTAGAGATTTTTTTAAGAGTTGTTTTGATATTGTTTGCTATTGTTCCGCATTATATTGGTCTACATTGATGGCTATTGTATTAATAATTTTGTTACTTTACATAAAAACATAAGACTATTCATTTGTCTCAGCCATAACTAAAAAATATGAGGTAAATAACAGATAAACAAATACCATATTTGTGTGGAGTAATCATTTACAGGTTTCTTCTGTATTCATAAGTTGATTGAATCATTCTGTTTTTTGACTGCAACCACATTGGTGGCTGGTTAAAGAATCAGCTTCAGTGATAAAACTTCCCACACAAGAGATGTCAAAGATAATTTCATCTGACAGTACAAATATGTACAGTCAGACCAACAGGCCAATGTAATGAGTGAGTGTGTGTACACTAAAATGGACTGTTGTCCTGTCTAGATTGGTTCCTGTATTCAATGTGGTTTGCCTTGGTCCCAACTCCTCACAACCTAATATGGAGCAAAGGATGAATGAACAGTGTGATGAGTTAAAATTGAGCAAAATTATTTTCTATCAGCCATCCACAGAAGAATAAAACTAAGTTGGTTAGGAGAGTTGAAATGTCAAATGGAGCTTAAACAAAAGCTCCCACATTGAGAATATTTGAAAAGAAAATGACGCTGCTATCATTTTGGATATATTTATGCTTTCATAAACAACGCCTGTGTGGCTGAATTTTGTTATTCTAAGGAAATCCTATTAGAGTATCACATTACGGCCAAACATAAAAATAAGTCAAAGAGATGGAGGTCAATTACCCTGGATTCTTTTTTCTTTCGCGGCAGGAAAGGTCTCTGAAGAAAAACAATCTGCTTTGTTGCTATGTTCCCATTGCTGCAACAATAAAATAAAAAGAGAAAATGATAAACTTTAGTAAGTTCAGTATATAAAAATATTCTTTCAGATGCATTAGTGCTCTGGCATAATGGTAACTTTTTTTTAAAATAAATTGTCTAGGTGCTCAGCAATATTTCTAATTTTTGTTTTTCTAGCCAAATCTCCCCAGTTCTGGGGTGTTGCACAGCCCTCATTCACCAGATGTAGATATTGTGCATTCTCCTCACGCTTGCTTACACTGGATTGTGTAACTGTAATGTAAATAGATTTTTATAAGAGAGACACAGGGCACAAGAAAAGTCAATATGAATACAGAAATGTGGGCGTACATGTAACGGCATCTGTAAAATTATGGTAGTGTGTGGGCTGAAAAAAACAAATGATAATAAAGCTTCTGTGATTAAACTTATAAATGCATAGTCTCCATAAAAAATCTGCTTCCTTAAAGAGGAAGGATGTCAGAATTCTTTCCAAGAAAAAATGATCCAGGTACAGGCAGTAAAAATGTATATTAAACTATGTAACGTAATACTTCAGATTTGCATATCTATTTATAATAACAAGATCACCTAATATAGTGAAGTCCTCTTAATCCAGTTCAGGGTCCTAACATTAGGGTTGGAAAAACAGTCCAACATACTATTGCACACACTCATTCAAAAAACAATGGAATTATTAATAGAATAGCCTTTTAAATGAATACTTTAGGGATACATTAGTAAATACCATAGATAGATAGATAGATAATACTGTTTGCATCTTCTCATTCATTCATTTATTTTCTGAAGGTTCTTTTTTCTTTTTACAGCCCCTAGGTATGATTCATATTCAATGTGAAATTAGATAAGCATGTGTCCCAGTCAATGATGGTTGCCAGACTGAAAATTTAGCATGTTGTACAAGTTAGGTCAATTGTTAAATATGGATTGGGCCCTGCACTGGATTGGTGCTTGGTGTCCTGCCATGTACCCAGTGCTACCAAGATAGGCTGCAGCCCTTAACGACACTGAAAATGATGTGGGTCTGTCATTGTATCATGCATGTTATATTATGTTTTGATTTCACCAATAAGCAGATAACAAATACAAACACAGACAGTGAATGCAACATCAACTTGGGCATGAATAGAAACGAATTTTAGTACCTGATGGAGGTTTATGAGGACAATAAATGAGGGGAGCAGTTTAGTTGCACCTCAGAAACAATAAGGAATTCTAAGATGTGGTTTAGGTTTGTTCTACAGGAGCTCATCTGTTTTTTTTCATATTATGATAAATAAATATGCCTTCAGTACAGTGCCAACTAATTTTCGTAGCTCTCATTTAGTTTTATGTTCAAGGACTGGCTGAGGCCTGGCCCTATGCCTGTGTATATACTTTTCTATACCTATATATTTAGCTACATATTAATGTATTCTTGGCTACGACACATTCTGTAATGCCAGGGTTGCCCGCAACTAGAATACTTCCCTTGAACTGGGGATATTGATAGTCATAGAATGAGATGGACAAGGTCAGATGAAGACACATAACAAACAACACAGCAAATTAAAGGCACACAGTGTGTTTTATTCATCAATAAAATTGCTGTGCTTTTTCAAATAAATAAATGATTATTCCATAGAAACTGATGCTCTTCTTTTGGAGATAAAACCAATGAATAAATAAATTCAAATAAATAAGTTAACAATCAAGAATAAAACTATGCATACATCAAGTTGTATTTTCTTTCCTTTCTAGCTTGCCTGAGACACCGACAGCTGCTCCGGCTCTTGTCCCGGCCACCACCCTTTTGCTTCCGCTGGGACGGTCGGTGTCAGACCTCTGTCTTCCAATATGCCCTCCTTGCAGTCTACAGGATCCCTAGGAGTCCTTGAAATCATCCCCGGTCCTCCAGACTGTTTAGCAGGGGACATTCTATTCATGGGGCCACTGACTTCCTGCCTCCTTAACACAATGCTGGCCCACACTCCTTCATTACACTTGACTCCTCTCTGTCCTTCTCAAGTTCCTTTTTAATCTTAAGTCGGCACAGGTGCCAAATTATGCACCCTTGGGCACTAATGAGGAAACTGGCCTAACCGCAAATCCAGGATTGGTAGCCCACACTGCTGCATGCACCTACACCCACTCTCAGGCCCATAATAATAATTAAGAACACAGACAAAATATGAGGTAATTTTAAAAGTAGATTCAAATCCAATTGACTGCACATATCTCCCACTTTCTAGTGTGCTATTCTGCTACATAGAGACATGAATTCCTTGTGGAAGTGAAAGATAAATAAGGACCACTAGTCAGAAAGAAATGAAAATCAGAAAGAAAATCTGGCCTAAAAGCATTTCAATATGTGTGTTGTGATTCATTTGCTAATTACATTTCAGTGTTACAATCGCATTTCACTTTTGTCAGGTTCAGTAGAGTTTCCTCCCAGAGGTACTGTAGGCAGTCTTTACATCAAGGTCTGATCCATTTTTAAAGATTATTATGAATACCTATTTTCATTCATATTACAGCAATGTAACTGACTGAAACAGTAATGCTGGGTGGGCTTTAGGCACTCAAGTTTCATTCTTATAATATATGGCAGTGGAATAGGCTCATCCTTCAGTGTGCCATTCAATACCATTTTTTGCCAATGAAACCTTCTCTTATTTGCAGACTGCTAATGGCAACGCTTCACATTTTGCACAGCTGGACAGGTTTTACCCCCCTTATATTTTTCACTTCATTCCCTTGCTGCTGATGTCCTGTCCAGGGCACTACACACAATGTTGCCAGGGTGGCCCTGAAATGGAGACAGAATGTTTGGGAAAGAGAAGTATAAACAGACTTCAAAAACTAATTAATACTAAATTTAAAATGAGATAAAATGAAGGCTACAACAACACAAAAAAAGAAATTGTATCCAACAGAAAATTGCTCATAGACAAAAAAAAAAAAAGAAATCAAGTACAATGTCAATAAAAATAGAAGGAAAAATAAATGTCTGCTACTAAAGTGTTCCCAAGAAGATTGATTTGATAACATAGTTTCAGTCCACTGAGACACTCACTGGCGTCAGGCAATATCTGCGGCAGGACACATTATTTCATAAGTGGAGTATTCCAGCAAGCTTTTGAGAAAAGTACAAATTAATACAATTCCTTTAATTGCATTTAAGAGCTATTTCCACTTTACTTCAGTGGAAAACCAATACATCTCAATTCAGAATTGGTTCCACAGTCTGGCAGGGTCAAATATAATATGGCTGTATTTATCAAAACAAAAAAAAAACAAGAACTACTGTATTACTTAAATTCATATTTAGTTTACATTTAAAAATATTCAACGTGCATTTTGTAATTGGGGTGCCTCACTGCTACCTGGCTGAAGGATATTATCTGTGTGGAGTCTACATGTTCACCCTTTGTCTGTGTGGGTTTTCTTCCCTTACTCCAAAAAAGTGCAAGTTGGGTTGATGGGATATCATAAACTGGACTGGTGGCTCATGCACTGGACCCTGTCCTGCCAGGATAAGTTCCTGCTCCTCGTGTCTCTGATTTGGGGCTGAGAAGGTTCAAATGTTAATGAATATTTTTGTAATGTTTTATAGTGGAAGACCAACAATGCAGGAGTAACTTAGTAAATGTTCACCATTTCTAAGAATGAAGCCCAAAACAAAGTGAAACATCTCATTTTTTAATGCTGCACATTCTATTAATAAAAAAAAAGCTCAGGCTGTCAGTGTTTTGACTGTCAAACCTCACCATTACCATTTCATATGTTTCAAAGTCACTCTTCACTCAGATTTTGGGTTGCTCATTAGCCGTTCTAGCACTTCTTAGGTGCTTTTGCATATAATGAGAAAAGCAGCTACTGTGGCTGCCATGTCTGTCTGTACACATGAAACAACACAGTTTCAGGTGAACAGATTTTGTTGAAATTTGGCACACTTATTCTTCAAGGGAATATGTTTTTGTTGCGATATCTCAGACTTAGAGCTGTTGTATATAATTTTTAAATTTCAAAATCTGCCATTGAAAAGCATTGGCAAACTTGCAAACTCATCTGTAGTGAATCATAAGAGACAGTAAAAGAAAAAAGGAAAAATGACCAGGGGCCTCATGTATAAACAGTGCGTACGCACAGAAATGTTGCGTAAGAACTTTTCCACGTTCAAATCGCGATGTATAAAACCTACACTTGGCGTAAAGCCACGCACTTTTCCACGGTACCTCATGCCTTGTCGTACGCAAGTTCTCCGCTCGGTTTTGCAAACTGGCGGCACCCAGCGTCAAAGCAATGGTACTGTTCTTGTGTGATTACTCATTATTTTCATGACGCGGCTTTATAAATACACAGAAACTAACCGCATATTGTTTATTAGTGTAATGCATCTGATTGTAATTAACTCGTAACAATATAATGGTCCAGGGAACAGCCATAGTATTCCAAATGCCATAACTGCTTTAGCGTTGTTACTCTCACTTCTTCTTCTTCTTCTTCTTCTTCTTCTTTCAGCTCCTCCCGTTAGGAGTTGCCACAGCGGATCATCTTTTTCCATATTACTCTCACTGCACGACTCGGAGTATTTATATCACTGTATCTGAGTGTGAATCACAGCAGCAGCTGATCGGAAAGAGAATTATCGGTATACGGCATTAAGCACACGCTGTCTCTGCCACGGCAAAACTTTTCAAAGCCTTTCCTGTACGGACCTCGTGGTTCAAAACAGTTTAATCCCAAGAACTTTAAATGCAGCCAATCAAGTGCTCCTTGTAGAACTGTTTGTACTTATAAGTACAATCACCCCATTGTAAACTTGCACTACAGTTATAATATCGCACAACCTGAGCCACTTTATAAAGCGCGTATTTACATATGATGACGATATCATTTTTAAGGTGAAATGCAGCTAAGCTTACAGATGGCTTAACGTCTATTACAGAGCTGATTGTATGGCAATCGGTTACTTGGGGAAAGAAAAGCACTGACTGCAGTGACAGCTACGCCAATATATATTGAATATAAAACAGAAAGATAAAATAACAACACAGCTAAAAACGCAGCGACAAATTTCAGCAAAAGTTAAATGCTTGTGTCATGAGCACGAGGCGGCTAAGCAGTGTCTGCAACATACGTGGCCATCCACCGTGCATAAGATACTTTACTGACATTGGCGGGCGAAGGAGCCAGCCACCAATTCTTCCTCTGCCCAGTGCCACCACAAGCTTACAGCCGCCCCTGAGTACTGCTGCAATAAATTATTTCATCGAAGTGAAACATGGTTAATAACATGCTTTAACTCCTATCATCATGAAAATGACATCACGTATACATCTCAGTATTTTAATTATTCAGAGAGCTGTAATATCACGAATGTAATGGATTCTGTGTCCAGTTGGAGGAAGAGAGCCGGTTTAAGAAGCACGTAGTAAATTACACACACATAGAGCACATAGAAAATCAAATACAAAACAAAGCATTTAACGTGCTACTTTAATTACGATGTGATTTTAGAAACTGGTTAATTAAACAATTTTAAGATGAATTTTATAATGTTCTACTTTAATGACAAAATAAACTACGTGATTAAAGTGGAAATGTCGAGATTGAAGTGGACATTTCGTGCTTTTTCCCCACCGTGTGGCTTTTTTCTCTGTACCCTAATAAGCTTTCATATGACACTCAGACAGTGGGCTTACAACTCGGCTTTCCACGGCGACTTTGATATGTGACTTCTTTTTATTTCCGGCACTGTGCGATTTTGTGGATGTGAGCTTTCATGTTTCTCCAACACGCTATATCACTCGATCAACTTCCTTTTGTTGATTATACCACGGCTTATTTGAACAAATAGTATGTTTTTCCTTTGCCTCCACTTGGTATTCGGAAATTCTTATGTTTCCCCCCGTGCTTTTCCCATTGTCTTTTCACAGAAGGCTGCGCTTAAGGGCGATTTATATTGATTTGCATATTCAAATAGGCGTAATTCTGGGAGGATTTGGGGCGTTACATAATGCGCGTGCACGAGCGTTAGTTTTCACGCTGATCGGGATTTATGTAGCGGAAGAACGTGGAAGTTGGAGTACGCACAGATTCCTGCATCTGGATTTTTCTGTGCGTAAGCACATTTCGGCTTTTGTGCTTACGCCATGTTATAGTGCGAGTTCTACGCACGGCGTTATACATGAGGCCCCAGGAGAACTGTGGTCAGATAATGATAATAAGCCAATGGTCAATAACATAATGGTTATAACACAATATCACATCAAAACCATAATGAAAACCAAAAATCAAAGTGAAAAAACAACAGCAGAGATCCAATAACCAAGAAGGGCAAAAATAAAGCTGCTGAGCGTCAAAACCATTAATTCCATATATGAATTGTCTAGAGCAGTGATGGGCAGTGTCGGTCCTGAAGGGCCACAGTAGCTACAGGTTTTCATTCCAACCCAACTGCTTTATTAGAAACCAATCCTCTCAGACCTTGTTTAATTTTATGGCTTGTTAGTCTGTGCAATATAAGGTTCTTATATTGTAGAATTTTTCCTTTCCAAGGATATCATCCAAATGATTTGAAGCCTAAAACAGATAATTTTCAGTCTGTCATATTTTTCTATTAAGTGTTTTATTAAATCACACAATGCATGATGAACACACACAGATGTAATTGGAAAAAAGCTAGCTGAAGAACTGCTGGCTGCTTTGTCATTTATATCTTATTGCTAATAAGGAGCCATTAAAACACTGAAGGCAGTTGTTTAAGATTGAAATAAGCAATTAAGGGTGGAGAACCTTCACAAGAGAGACCACTAAAATGAAGCATCAAAATGTCACTTAAGCAATAAGTGCGTCATCAGCAATAATTGACTTCTCATTAAGAAACTGGGCTGGAACAAAAACCTGCAGCCACTGCGGCTCTCCAGTACCAACATTGCCCACCCCTGGTCTAGAAGGCACTCAGAAAGGGCATAAATAATTAATGAAAATCAGAGATCATGACAATGTCTATATTAAAACAGAGAAAGATTCTGTGGGACTTCAATTACAGATTAGTTTACAGTTTCAAAATTACCTTGCAATAAGTCAATTTAACTTGTACATTTTGAGTATTTTCCTTTTACTTGTCCGACATCTGTTTTTGATAGCAAAACGGTCCCCTAATACAAGTTAGTCAATTATGGGAAAAAGGCATGCGCAAGCCACTTGTACATCAGCTAACTCCTCCTGTTGCTAGACATAAGTAACTGCATGTTATTTAAGCATCACTCAGTGAGCACAGAGTAAACAGATGCTGTACATTATACTTAAAACCGTCCCACAGCTGCATTACCTTCAAATCATAATAGTTCAGAATCCGTCTAACACTAATTCATCAGCAAAGCTCCAGATGTGCTTTACACCGTGGTCTGAACTGTCAGCAGTTGTAGCTTGAGATTTCATGTGGTAGGGTCACTCCTGTTGAGCATCCAGAAGCAGGAGCAAGTAAAGACCTCAGAAGATCACACTACGTATGTCAGATAGCGATAGTGGTGGGATGTTGGAGGGATGATGGAGCTGGGCTTGGGGTGCCTCAGCAGAGACTGGCAGAGGTGGCATTACATTCTCATGTATAATAACCTTTAGGCTCCAGCCCCTTATGGCCTAATCTGGTTTAAACTGGCTCAGGAATGGCAAGATGGACAGATAATAGTATAATTTATTCATAACGTCATTTGGCTTTTCTTTTGCTCAAACCTTTTTCATACTAAGAATAATAGTAATAATTTATCATATAACAAAATTCGTAAAAATGCAACTCAATGCACTTAACAAAGATTAAACTTACTTTAAAAATATATCATTGTAAAGATAAAACCAGACACTAGCAAAATATTCTATGGAAATTATACAAGAAGTGAAAGAAGTAAAACATATAAACATTGTTTATATAAAAAATGTAAAACAAATAAATATTAAAGAAATGAAAGTAACTTAAAAGTTATTAAGAATGATACTTGTTGATTTAACAGAGTCATTACCTTAGTGTTTTAACAATGGCAATGGCCAGAGTGCAGTTAAGGAGAAGACAATAAAAACTCTAGGAGACCAGATTCTGAAGAAAATAAACTTTTGGGTCCACTAGTAGTTCAAGAATACAAAGACTTGCTAACCTTGGCCAAATGGCCACCCAGCCCCTCCTGGGCCTCTTCTAATATTAAATAGCATGTTATTTTTAGTCCGCTGTACCATAACTATATTTCATCACACTAACAAATATACAGTATTGAAGGAATTCATTTGCAGCTAGGGGCATTGCAATGCAGTAATTACTGCTTTTTCTTCACCACTCCAAGACCCTGCATTTGATTCCAATCCTAATCATTGGCTACAAGGAGTGTGCATGCACTTCAACATCCTAAGCAAATTAATTTAAATTTGTGTGAGTGTAGATATAAAGGCGCCTTGCAGTGGACTAGTGATCCATCTATGGCTGTCCCCACTTAGCGCCCAGTGCTACCCGGATAGGTCCTAGCTCCCCTTGTTCCTATCATACAAAATATGGGTTTAGAATTGAATTGCTGGATTATAAAAATTTACTGTGGATCACAACATCAGTTTTTTGGTTCTGCTTTATTGTATGCCTACTCTTCAATGATTCATTTAAAAGGACACCTTTACCCACATGATCTTAACCATAAAACCAAATCATCTACTGTCTCATGGTCACATATGGTTCATGGTGGACATTGGATCATTAAAAAAAAGACCACATGAAATTTATAACACTAGCATGTAACGTTTAAGCCAGAGTGACACTGGCTTATGTTTAAATTCCTTTTTATGTCCTTTACATCCGTTTTTGGTCCTATGGCTACTATCATTGTAAGGGCCAAGTATTTTAAGTTAATTTTACACTAAATTTACCTTTACCTTTTTGCTTAATTTAAATAGAATGTATGTTTCCCATAAAGCTAACAGGTTAATGGAATGTTCTTAATCAACAGCTATATCCCTGACCTCAGAAAAAAGTTAGCTAGGGAGAAACATGAACTGTTACACAGAATGATGATAATTGCATATACGATAGCTTTCTGACCGTATTTTTATATGCTCATATGGTACTAGTGTGTGTGATAACATATAGAAACTTTAAGAAATGTACCTAGACACCTAATCCTTAAGATAACATTATAGACAAGGCCTGGCATTTAAATTCAGGACAACAAAACAATGTGGCAGCAGGTCTAAGCACTGTACCACCATACCATTCAATTATGACATTTTCAGTAATGTTTATGTAAGCTTTAAAAATGAAAAGATTTATATTATTAGATACAAAGTACAGATTACATTGATTTATAATAACTTGCGTGAACAAGGTGGATTGTCTGTGTTCTCTTCTAAAGTGACCAGGGCCTGCACCTAATATCTCCCTAAAAACAACTCTATCTGAAACACATATTGTTTTAGGTGACCTGACATTGGCCATCTAACGTAAGACTAGTGTACTTTATGAATTAGAAATTTAGGCACTTCACTTTATTTTCTTTTTTAAAATGTAATAGAATAAAAATTCAGTGGTGTAATAGATAAACAGCTGTATTGCGGATTCAGTATGCTGGGGTCAAACCTGGTGTCCGGTGGATGCCCTTGTGTGGGTTTTCCTCCTACATACCCAAAGGCAGGTTAGGCTAATTGGTGATTCCAAAATGACCCTGTGTGGGTGTTGGACTCAGTGAGCCCTGTGACGGACACCAGGATAGGCTCGAGCACCCCAGAGCCATGAGCTGTATTAAGTGGGTTTGGGAATGTTAAACAATATCATGATACAGGAATGTTTGCTGAAGTATTATGATCATTGTATACAGTTAATTCAGAGCGTATTCAGGCTCTTTCACTTTTAACACATTGTAATTCATATTTTCTCGTATTAAGCAACAATCAATACCCCAGAGTCACAAAGAAACAAACAGGATTTTAGGAACGTTTGAAAATGTATTAAAAATAAGAAATATCACATTAAAATGTGGCTTAGGTACAACCTATTCTGTTGAGATCATCATTGAGATATTTCTACACTTTGTTTGGAGTTCACCTGTTGTCAATTCAATTTATTGGAAATGATTAGGACAGGCACACACTTGTCTAAAGAAGGTCACACAGCTGACAATATGTATCAGAATGAAAAAAACAAGCCATAAGTTTGAAAGAATTGTTGAGAGACATGACTGTATTAAGGCAGAGATCTGTGGAAGGCTACAAAACATTTCAGTAGTATTGATGGTTCCCAAAAGCACAGTTGCTTCATAATTCTTAAATGGAAGGAGTCTGCAAGAACAATGACTCTTCCTAGACCTGCCCCTTGGCCAATCTGAGCAACTGGGAGAGAACAGCCTTGGTAAGAAATGTGACGAAGAGCCTGACTGTCACTATGGAGATGGGAGCAACATCCAGAAGGTTATCTATTACTGCAACATTCCACAGGTCTGGGCTTTATGGCAGGGAGGCTAGAGGGAAACTTCTCCTTAGTAAAAAAGACACATTAAAGCCAAGTTGGCATTTGCTAAAAGCATCTAAGGAACTCATAGACTGTGAGAAACAAGAAGCTGATGAAACCAAGCTTCAACTGTTTGGTGTCATGTCTGGAGGAAACCAAGCACTCCTTATCACCTATGCAATACTGGTCCAAAGGTGAAGCATGGAGTTGCCAGCATCATACTGTGGCATTGTTTTTCAGCGGTAAGGGACTAGGATACAAGTCAGAGTCAAGGTTAAGCTGAACAAAGTAAAGTACCAAAGTATTCATAATGAAAACCTGCTCCAGAGCAGTCTGGACTTCAGACTGGGTTCATCTTCCAACAGGACAATGACCTTAAGCACAAAGCAAAGGCAAGTCTGTGAGTGCCCTTACATGGCCCAACCAGAGCGTGGAGTTTTACCCAATCAAACATCTCTGGAGACACTTGAAAATATCTGTCAACCAATGGTCTCCATCCAGCCTTACATGAGAGGATCTGCAGAGAAGAATTTAAGAAAATCCTCAAATCCAGATGGACAAATAAGACTCTAGGCTATAATCACATCCAAAAGCCCAAGTAAAGGGTTTGAATACTTGTGTCAATGTGATATTTCAGCTTTTTTTATTTTTAATAAAATTTGTAAAATTTCTAAAGTTTTGTTTTCACTTTGTTATTCTGGGGTATTAAGTGTTGCTTGATGGGTAAGAAAATGAATTTTAATGATTTTAGTATAAGGCTGCAATATAAAAAATGTGTAAGAAGTGAATGGGTCTGAATACTTTCTGAATTCACTGTCGTTAGCTGATGCCCTGCAACTGACTGGCACCTGGCCCACTTTATTCCTTGCATTGTGCCAAATGCTCCTAGAATATGATCTGGTCCCTTAGTCGCAACCTTGAATTGTGGTTAGTCTAATTTAAGAAGGAGATTACTTTAAGCGTATCTCTCATTGTTACTATATTTCATACAGCACATTTAGAGATGATGATGATGACTGAGTTACCAAGTCATGTGGACTCAAAGGAAAGATCCATCCATCCATCCATTGTCCAACCCGCTATATCCTAACTACAGGGTCACAGGGGTCTGCTGGAGCCAATCCCAGCCAGCACAGGGTGCAAGGCAGGGAACAAATCCCGGGCAGGGTGCCAGCCCACCGCAGGACACACATACACACACACACCAAGCACGCAATAGGGACAATTTAGAATCGCCAATGCACCTAACCTGCATGTCTTTGGACTGTGGGAGGAAACCAGAGTACCCGGAGGAAACCCACGCAGACACGGGGAGAAGATGCAAACTCCATGCCGGGTGGACCCGGGAAGCGAACCCGGGTCTCCTAACTGCGAGACAGCAGCGCTTTAAATGAAAGATCTGAAGGACAAATTATTGCAATAAAGTGTGCAGACAGGACACATGACATGAACAGCATTATGAGGTTATTAGAAGCTGTTGAAAGAACAGAAAAGGAGCTAAACATTCCAGTCTAGTCGGGAGTTGGTGGGTCTACCTATTCTGCCATCTGCCATCCTGTCTCTTTCATACCAATGAAAAGTAAATGATTTATTTAAATAATTTAGCACACAGAAACCACAAGCGTGAGAAAGGTCTAAAGGCTTGCTCTTTGTGACCAGACCTCCTGTTTTGTATTATTGCAAAATTCCATCTGTTCTGTTTGTTTAACAATCATTTTTTAGCAGTAGGCCTGTCTGCATGGTGTCTCTTCCACTGCCGAGCAAACCCTGGTTACATCTGGACACTTTAACCTTTCCCTGCTACTTTCGAGCCTCTTGGGCTCCTCAACACACATAGCAAGTCACCACACTTCTCCTGCAGAATAGGTTTTCATTACTTCAGCATTTGCTGGTAATTAAGAAACCTCAAAATAAACAAATGTGGAGCAGACAAAACTGCCAGCAGAGTTCTTAAGAGCCTGCCAATGGGACCGTGTGAGACTGTGCAAAGGGTTTCTGGCAGAACTTCTATCATCTCCCACATTTCATTATGCTAAAGAAATATGTTAAAATCATTTTTCAAAATTAAAACTGGAACAGTACCTTTGATTAATTAAATCCATTCCCTAGGCACGGCTAAACTGTTCTCACTATGGCAAATTAGTGTTCAGGGGAGACATGTAATTTATCATTCCTGTCCTGTATCACATTTGAACATTTTATTATCAGGCAGCTTTATGGAGCAACTCCAGAAGATTCTCACAGTTTGAAAATGATGCAAAATGCCAGAAAAATGAATTTATCAGCACTCTTTGTGCAATTACTAGAAGAGAAGCTCTAACCTTCTGTTACTGACCTGGGTGCCAAACCCCCTTCCTTTAAAGCATGTATGTGTGTGTGTGCCAGGTCAGCTAACATCTCTATCCCATCCAAAAAGTAATGGGGGTGTAAAAAGTGAGCTTTGCCCTACATAACTCACAGCATGCAGTCTGTCAGCTCAAGTGCCCATGATGGGCAGGAATGTTTCATGCCTATTAAAGAGCAGCTCAGCAGGGCAGACAACAAACATAAATGTCAAAGTGAAAAATTAAGAAGTCACGTCTAAATATGCTGTGCAACTCATCCTACTGTTTTCTGAAAGCAATCCAGTGAGGAAATGAAGCAACAAAACTCTCACCAAATACCCTGCAGTCTGTAAATGCAGCCCACAGAAAACTGGTGAAGGATGATGGTTATTAACGGTTACTCTTCTGCTGCCTAATATCATTAGCAAGCATGGTAGTGGCTCCTAAAGAATTACATTTTGAAACAATGGTGCACATACAGTGTTGGCCCATCCATATAGGTGAAGCATGTGATTTCCTAGAGTGCGACGTGTGCAAGGGTGGTGGCAGACAAGTGTACTGCTATAAACTATTAAGCAACCTTTTAGAAACTTGATGGCAGAGCGTGTTGTCATACCAAAATCTCTAATCTTGTAAAATAATTGTGAAATGTGTCAATCCCAGCTGAGGCTGCACACCCTGAGCATATGGCACTGGTGCTGACTTTGATCTGCATAGTGAGATATTGTTGATTGACATGCTAAAACAACCAAAACTGTTGGGTTGTAAACATAAAAAGTACCAGAAAAGTGCAGCCACTCCAAAAACACAAAGTTTCATTCTTACAATAACATTAGTGCCCCTCATCCTTCTCGTTTTGGTGCTTCAGGACAACACAACTTCTCACAATAAAAATAAATAAAACAAAATACATAAATTTACTGTACAAAAGCACAGGGCAGTTTTTGTGGACTGATCAAAATTTCCATAAAGCACAAACTTATGGTGAAAATACAAATCGAAGATGCCGTTAAGATCTGTGTAGCCATGAAGTTCTGGTAGGCTTAATTATTGTTATAATATTATTAATGTAAAAATGTTTATTTTGTATGTTTAAGTACATTGCCAGTCTAGTTTGTGCAGATATTTTCCTTGCATGCTTCCAGTTTTGTGTCTAGTGACAAGCGTGAGAGAGAAATTGAGACGGTGCATTACTGAATGTTTTGCCGTGGTGAAGGATGTGTGTATCGAATTGTCATTAAATTCTTGGAAATCATGTAGGGCCCATGCTGCCCTATAGCATGCTTAATGAACGTTTAAAGTGGACTTGCCTTGGCGTATTGGTGTTATTAACTATTATTAAGATTCTTTATGTTATTGCAACTCCATTAAGTATTAATACCTATGTGCTCTGATATTGCTAATTTAAAGGAGGGCGTCACAATTGTGGCAAAATGGCATGTGCCAGTCTTGTGAATGCATTTATAAGATTTGACTTAAGAAATAAACTGCAGTATACTATTATCTGTTGAGATAGAGGCGCCTGGGGAATTGCTCTGGACCGGACACCCAAAAAGGTGACAGGAAGTGACTGGACTCTGAACCTAGAAGTGACAGGAAGGAAACATACTTAGGTCAAGATGTTCTGTCTTAGCAAGACAGGAGGAGATTCTATGCAATGGGCCAGGAGACAGAGAAGTGGTCATAATAACAAAAAATCTAGTCAATCTTTTGTCAATCCTAATCACTAACCAGAAAAGAAGCTTCAAAAACATGAAGCAGAGGATCAATATGCCAGTAAGTATGGGAACATAAGTAATTACACAAAAAGTGTTTAGTTTATCCAGACTCGGATAAGTCTGTTCATACGTGGTGATTAAAATACCATCACACGTTATGAAGTCAGCTATTGCAGCGGTTCATGAGAGAATCACAATAGCAATGGAAAGTGTTGAACTCAAAATATGGCAGCACCTATGTGAAAACAAAACTGTGTCACAAAATAATAAAAATAAAAAATAACTTTTTCATCAATGAGATATAAAAAAATAAAAAAGACTTCAGAAATGAATTCTACAGGGTAAAACACACAGGAAAAGATTTCAATAATGTTGCTAAAAACTTCAGAAAAGGTATATAATAAGTCATAAATCATGACACAAGCATTTATAGTTTATGCTCCTGTCAGCCCTACTACCCAAAGTTAGGACTGTCTGTCTGTGAGTCTCTTCTCACTCCTCGACCTTCTTATAAAGCTAAACTAGTTTTCTCTTCTTAGTTTTTGCCAGGTGAGCCCTTACTATCACTCCTCTATTGGGATTTTACTACCTCCTTAAAGCAGTTGCCAATCTCTTACAGAAAGACTTAACCTCCTTACTTGTATGTTTAACTTTCAAAACTCAAGTCAAAAATGTTAAAAGATTTTTCAACATGAAAAAATGTTATTATGCAATATGTAACAGAAACATATAAATAGCAAAATGTCAACATAAATACAGCAGGAAAGGTATATCCACTGTAGTGTCCACAGCAATACTGATGCAGATTTAATACTTGCCCTTTGTGTGATATGCTTTGTAAAAGTCACCTATACACAGCACAGCTCTGCAGTCAGGACAGTAGAAGTGTGTTACTTTTCGAATGTTTCTTTTTTCTGTTACTTGCGCATAAAAGGATAAAATGTCAGTCCCTGATCTACCTGATTGATGTGTCCCTTGTGTTATTTTAAGCTACCACAATGCAAAAGTGAATTCCACATTTCCTCTGACGCAAACATAAAGTGTTGCTGCATTTTTAACAGTGCTTAGCGGGCTAGCAGCTTTCTTGTCTTTCCACTTGATCGCAGTCATTTTGTCTTTTTGCTATGCAGCTACTTGGTCTGAGCCTGGGAGCTACTCAGAGTTAATACTAAGAAGTTTGAAGGATACATTTCATAATGTGATGGCCCCATTGTCTAAATTTAAAAATTCAAGAACAAATTAGTTTTTCTTTTTTTGATTTCTAATTAATGCTTCACAATTTTACGTGTCAAATTAATAAATACCATGATTACCATGATTATGAACAAATAATCTTTCATAGAAAAATACCAAACTTATTTTTTAACTGATTAAGGGTATCCCAGCTGGAATGTGTACTGTCCTTCCTTATTTTTCCTAAACATACTCCTGCTCACACCATGTATGCATGGCCAGTGGCCATAAGAAAACTGTCAGGCTTGGACCATATTGCACAAAATGAGCTAGAAAAGACTGAGTGGTGTTCACTTCTTCATGCAAGAGCAATGGACTATCTTATATTTTGGATTGTCCTGAAATCTACACATAGGATAGCAGCAGAAGGGGCACTGCAAAAGTCTTTTTCCAACTTTGTTTGAAGTAGAGAAAGATGAACCCATCATAAACAAGCATCATACAAGCAGTAAGGGCCTTTTAGAAACTGTTGACCTCACTAAATCCAATCACTGCCCAAGAACTTATAGCATAGGCTGGGCACAACCAAAATTGAATGAATTGGACATCGAGCTGAGGGTTCATAAGTGGCATCATTTCATCTTATCAGGAAAATGTTTGAGTCCTACTTGCTTTGCTTTAGAGGGCCAACAAAGAATAAAATAAGAATGGTCAGCCCTATAAAGGAGGTTTTACACAGAGCGCAATTACACAGAGGACACCAAGGAGAATTGCAGTTTTTAGCTCTGTTGCAGATTCCAGACATTTGTTTGACCCTTAGTGCAGGATATAAATGGTGACTCTACTAGAGCACATTGAGCTTAGTGGGTATAGTAAAATATTAGTGAACTGGATCAGCCAGAGATTTTTTGGTGAAAGGAGTTTTATATTAATAAAATTTACAGATATGTGATGCCCTGCCTGGCAGCCAAAGGCAGGCCTTTATAGAGCAGCTACACCAGTGTAACATTTTTACATTTTGATGACATTACAGCTTCTTCAACCTGCTCCCACCACCCATGTATGTGGACATTTCTAATCCGCATGCTTCTTCAAGAAAAACAACAGACAAGAAGGACAAGTAGTGGACAGAGATAGCCTACTTAGTATCTAGTTGGCCTTATTAGAGGGTGCCATAATAGCAAGCTATAAGGCCATAATTTATTTACCTTATGATAAAAATTCACACACAGTAACCATAACATATTTACTATGGAGGTGTACAACAAAAGAGCAAAGCTAACTTTACCTGTTTGTCTTTACTATTGGCGTAGGAAGCACGCAGGTCAGCTTCCAACCATATGCTGCAAGTGATTTCAGCAGAGGTATGTAGTCCGTCTTCACTTCGCTGTCCTAAAGGCAAGGAAGTCGGCAAACATTAGCATCTGTTGAAGAAATCTAAAACAGAACCTCAACCCACAGTGCTCCCCACATGTTTTCCTCCTTAAACTGAGCCACTGTTATCTTGTAAGTTCTGGTTGGAGAAAGAAAAAAATGTAATACTCAAGCTAATTTGATAGATAATGATAATAATAATATATAAATCAATGCAACATTCCTTTTCTAGTCACGCCTACATATACACAGATCTAGGCTAATCATTGTCAAACTGCCAGTCAGTCTATTTTTGGAGGTCTGGAGAGCTATTCTGCAGTAGTGGCTAACCACACAATTGCTCCTGCAGAAAGTCTCAAGACCACTGGTGCTTCTGTATTGGGGTCAGAGGGGCTCAGCCCCACCAGATGTTGCGCAAAATACATTAAGTAATAAGCTTCCCTCTGCAATTTATAATTTTTATAACAACCCTCAGCATTGTCTTTTTTAAGCATTTTTTTCCAAATTCCCACCCTATGCTCAATGTAAAAACTAAGCTTGAAAAATGTTGCTTCTTGTAGTATGTGGAATTGACTGTGCCGGATGCAGTAAGCCTGTTTGCAAATGAGGAGCTGGTCAAATTAGCCCTGCAGTGTCCTCCATATGTGTGCACTTGTTCATACTGAACTTTACAGTTTAGTGTTGTTGGCTTGAAGGTCATCTGTCACATTAAAATATGGCCAACCTGTGGTGGTTGATTTGTTTTTTTATTTTTTTAATTGTGTGTTTGCACTTCTGGTTCTAGCTTTTCCTAGTTGAGACTATGCAGTAAGTGCTAGTGAAGAGGTACAAAAACATTTGTCCCCTTAAAGGCAGCCACAGTAATTTGAGAAAAAAACAAGAAAGTAAATCAATATCAAGAATCCATCATTCACAAGACATTACACTGCTTTATTTTCACCTACCACTGAGGAGGGTTACATTAAATTTGCAAAAATCATGAAGGAAGCTTATGTGTGCTCCATCTACTTTGTGGAAAAGAAGAGAGCAGTATGATGTGCCTGTTTCAAAGAAAACACAGGATCCTGGTATTGAAAGAACAGTTACATATGTAGACAATAGTGATTGGTCCTGCTAATGGACATGCAGTGTACAGTTTAGGTCCTGTAGTATGTGTGCAGTCAGTATGTTCCTTTTATGTTTTTGTGGCTTCTAATTTATCACTTCTAAGCTTTTCAGTTCTAAATCTGAGGTGTTTCTATTTCAATTTAGGAAGATCATTTCCAATTTATTTTCCTGAGCAGTGGTGGTTGCGAGACTATCAGTTTTTTATAGTGTTTAAATCAAGATGGCTGTATTTTGCCCAATGATGATGCTGTCAGGGGGTATCTTAACAATTTGATGCCAATCAGGACAGACCAAACAAGAGCCTCAAATTGTTTTATTTTTGTGACATGAAAGGTACGTGAGCATGCAAGTTTCACTAGTCATTAACAAAATAGGATCAGGTATTATTAGTTAGGTAAGTTAGATTTATACATTAGAGAATGCTATACACATGTAGAAAAAACAGAATTTTCATGGCAATAAACTCCAAGCACTGATCATAGAAGAAACATTAATCAATTTTAGCATTGCCATTCTGTGCTGTCAAAATAATGTGACTGCAACCAAATGTGATTAAACATCAACCTATCACAAACAGTGAAGGCTGAATTTAAGACTGGAGACGTTTGTGGTTCCAAGGGGTACTGGGCTAGGATGGGAGCCACTAGAGGTCAGCATTTTCATTACTAACAACTACAGTAGACTGCAACAAAGCATCCCTTTCTCCATCCTCCAGTCTTAAAGTATCCATTCCTCTGTATGTCAGTCTTCTAATCAGCTTATGCAATTCAGTGTCATAGGCACCTGGTACCTGTCTCAGCAGGAGCTAACAGTGGACCGAAACCCTCAGCAGGGACTAACCATGGGCCAATCAATCATGGGTCACATTCATGCTCATTCATTAATACCAAAGTATTTGGAGATGCAATGTGGGTGCTCATATAGTGCTCAGGGTTCTCTCCTGAGACTATTGAATTGCTTTCACAGTCCAGTCCCATCCTTTTAAGTTAAATGGTGCTACTAAGTTATGCCTATGTAAGTGTGAGTAGGGGTGTTTGGAACAATAAATGGCATCTTGTCCAAGTCTGGTATCCAAATCTAGTTCCTTCATCTCCTTAAACCAAACCAGGAATAGCCAGTATAGATGGCTGGAAAGATGGATGGAATTTGGATTGTAATGACTGACCAGGGTCCATCAGGAGGAAATACTGTATAAAGGCCATAGCTGACTTTGGCAGTGACCCCAAGAAAGCACTAGAAATGACTGTTTCCAGCTTTGAGGATGTGAGCTTGGAATAAGAGGCATTGGCAAGAGTTCCATGGAGGAAAGAGAAATTATCTAGGTCAAGAGTACCAAGGAAAAACAGTGCATGGACGAAGCTGGTAATTAATGTCCTGGTGTATTGTTTTTTCTCTTTTATTAATTGAGAGACTTTATATTTAATATTTTGTAGCATTTCAAAGTCCAGCTGTCCATTAGCTGAACACTCTTAACTGCATGTGAGGGCCTGTGGACCCAGATCCTCTCCTAGCAGCACTGTGTGCAAGATGAGGGTGCCAGACCATCTCATTGCAAACTCCCCACACCCACACACACACAGAAAAGCTAGAATACTTGAATAAAAACACATAGACATGGGAAGGACATGCAGCAGATGAAATGGTTAAACAGCAGTATGCTGCTGAAATAGTAGTAGTAAGGTCTTCTTCTTGTGACTGTGGTTAAGTGTTGTTTACTTGACTATATGTTAAGTCTTCCAGTGAGTTCCGTTCTGCACCTTAGCCACAGCTCAAACAGGAACCTGTGGTGTTTAGTACAGCGGACTAACTGTAGCACCTGACCACAGCAGCTGGCTGAGTAATCTAGATCAAGCTTCCTGTCTGTCTGGTCTTCAGTTAAACTGAATACTGAGGTGACGTTTTCTGAGACTGGCAAGTCTCAGGTACTTTGTGTTGAAGTTAGAAATCATATGCCTTCTTAAGATCATCAAGGTTTACTTTACTAACCATTAATGGGAGTTCACTCACACTCTGTCACACGTTAGATTTAAAAGACACAATACAATCAGAATAGGACATGGACCATATACATGTGTTTGATCTTTATAGCTTTCTTAAAATTTGATCTCCCATTTATTTTTACTCTTTGTATTGTTTTCATTGATTCTTTCATTTATTTTCTCACCCATGTATCCAGTTCAGGAGGACAGGAAACTGCTGCCTATCCCAACAGCACTGGGTGCAAAGTGGGAATAGCCCTGGGTGATGCACCAGTTCTTTACAGTGCACAAAGCTCAAACTCATTCACGCAGGACAGCTTAGAGTCACCAACTACCTTAATACACAGTTTGGGTGTGCGGAAGGAAGCCGGAGTACCTGAAAAAACAGCTAACAGGCACAGGAAGAACATGGAAACTCAACACAGGCAATGACCATGCTGGGATTCAATCCAGTGCCACTTATTTCTGCATTATATTGAACTTCATATAAACAACTGTGCTGTTGACACTTTTATATGTAACAGAAAGGACAATTCTCTTCATAGTTAATAATAGTAATAATAATAAATAATTCTTTACAATTATGTAGTGCTTTTCTCACTGCTCAAAGTGGTTTACATAGTTCAACCACCACTAATATGTAGCATCCACCTGGATGATGCAATGGCAGCCATTTTTGTGCCAGTATGCTTACCACAAATTAGGAGTTAGGTGGTGAAGTTAGGCACTTTAGGCTGGACATTAGGACACACCCTACTCCTTACTAAGGATGTCCAGGGATATTTTCTGACCACTGAGGGCCAGGACCTCAGTTTTACATCTCATTCAAAGGATGGCGAGATTTTTACAGCACAGTGTGCCAATCACTGCGCTGGGGCATTGGGATCCACATTCAGACTACAGGGAATGCGCATCCTGCTGGCCTTTCCAGCAGCAACCCAGGCTTTTCCTAGATGGTCTTCCTTCCAAGTACTGGCCAGGCCTGAACATACTTAGTTTCAGGTGGATGACCTGTTCTGAAGTGCCGGTGGTATGGTAGGTTCTCCTGCTTGAGTGTGAGTGTGACTTGGTGGCGGTCAAGCTGTGAGTCAGCATGTAACATAACCACCCCAGCCCTACTCCATTGAAGTAGCAGGTGCATAAGATCACTACCTAACCTTATGGCAACAAACTGATTTTATGTTTAACACTTTATGGTAGCTCTGAATAGCTTCATTAGGTAATTAACCTTTACAAATCTTTAAATTGAATTAATAGTTTTAACTGAAGACTAGGTACTAAAAAAATATACAACTAATTAATTAATTAATAAATTATCACAAACACAGACACCCCATAGGGATGCGTCCTCAGCCCCATCCTCTACACCCTGTTCACCCAGGACTGTGTCACCTCCCACAAAGATAACATCACCCTAAAGTTTGCAGATGACACCGCAGTGATTAGACGCATCACTGGTGGGGATGAGATGGCCTACAGGAGGGAGGTGGACAGTCTGGTGTCATGGTGTGAGGACAACAACCTCACTCTCAACACAGACAAGATGAAGAAGATGATAGTGGACATGAGGAAGGAGAGGAGACCTCACCGGCCACTGTTCATCCGAGGGCTTGAAGTGGAGAGGGTGAGCAGCATTAAATACCTGGGCGTCTACATCAGTGAGGACCTCACTTGGACACTTAACACCACACAGCTGGTCAAGAGGGCTCAACAGCGGCTGTACTTTTTGAGGAGGCTGTGGAATTTTGGTATGTCGACTACGATCCTCAGCAACTTTTACAGCTGCATTGTTGAGAGCATCTTGACCAGCTGCATCACCGTGTGGTACGGCAACACTACTGCTATGGACCACAAATGCCTGCAGAGAGTAGTAAGGACTGCTGAGAAGATTACCAGGATCCCACTGCCCTCTCTGCGGAGCATGTACAACTGCAGAGTCTGCAGGAGAACTGTCTCGATCCTCAGGGACCCCACCCACCCCCAACACGAACTGTTAACACTTCTACCTTCAGGCAGGAGGTATAGAAATATAAAATGCAGGACTTCCTGGCTAAAGAACACTTTCTTTCCCAAGGCCATTAGACTCCTAAATAACTAACTGGAGTTCATAACCATGGTTCACCTCATTCTATTTTCTTCACACAACTGTATTTGACTTGTCCATCACACACCTACCTGCACAATTACACTTTATACGTCTATTCTGTTTTTATACTTTATGCTGCCTCTGTTACTTTTTATCTGTCTGCTACTTATTATTTATGTTTATCTTTATACGTTGGTTTTGTCATTTGGTGTGGACAGCAAAGAAAGAATTTCTTTGCACAAGGAAACGTGTTTCCTTACTGTGCACATGACAATAAACTTTGAACTTGAACTTAAAACATGTAAAGAAACATTATACAATGTTTGCTAATGATGAAAGCTGTTATGAAGGTGCTTAAATATTGGGGTGGTATAGGACCAGCCTATATGCTAAGGATAGAGCTACTAGGCAAGAGAAAAAGAGGAAGGCCTAAGAGAAGGTTTATGGATGTGGTGAGAGAGGACTTGCAGGTGATGGGTGTAGCAGAACAAGATGCAGAGGACAGAAAGATATGGAAGAAGATGATTCACTGTGGCGACTCCTAACGGGAGCAGTCAAAAGATGAAGAAGAATAGGACCAGCCCAGTTAACTCTTTAGACCTCACTGAAAGGTTGAAAAATAAATTTGAATGACATGTTTTAGTGATCTACATTAGATTTGTGAGAATGTATTATTGCAGCCGATAGACAGCTCTTTACAAGCAAAGTGGGAAGGGAGCTCTGCAGGTTGGGCAGGGTTAGATGGCAGCAGTCTATCTAGTAGAGAAGTGAAGTGCAAGTTTTGAAAGACATCAAGAGGATTTCATAAAGAGAGTATAAGCTTTAAGAGAAAAAAAACATAAATAGGAGCCCTGAGCAGGTGTTAGTTCTTGCCTTTGTCACAATGGGTGTGACAGCCAATAGCAGAAAGTGACTGAGAACACTTATAAAGTGATATTGACAATGTTGACGTTGCAGGGGAACATTGCTTTACTCTGGAAATGACTTGCTACTGTGTTCTGTGCTCTTAACCAACTAGAGCTACTGGGCTGGTCTGTAGTAAGGCAACAAACTGGTTCAAGCATGCAATTATCTTAATTCACATAATGAAACAGCCATTTTAATATTGCACAACCAGCAACTGAGTCTGTATGTCTCATTGAGAGTGGTTGCTCTGCATAGTGCTAGTCATAAACATAAGGTGGTGTAACTTTTGATTTTGATGCCATTAGTTTGCTTTGATAGGACTCTCTATAGCTAATTTATTGTATTTTACATTGCACCAGAGAAAGACTTTCATGTTATGCCAACACTGGAACACTAATAGGAACCTCTGATTACCACAGGGTATTAAGCACACTGAGTGTTACTTGCTTATTATCATTTAATGATATTTATAACTATTGGAATGTACATAACTAATAATGTTTAGTATTTTAATATTTATTATTGACCTATTGATGAAAGTTATCATAAAGTGTTACTAATGTGTTTTTTGTGACAGAGCCCACAGAAAATGTACTTAAAACAAAGTGTCTACTTGGTTAACCATCTCACCCCAAACTGAATCAAAGAAAGCTAAGCTCTTGAGGATAATCAGGATGGAATCTAAATAATCTCTACCCAGTCAGGTTTTTTGTCTTCTCTTTAAAAATCCAGAACTGTTTAATATAGACACTGTTTTAGCACAAGCCATTATACTCCAAAGGCACTGGTTAGTGCCACTGCCTCACAAATACAGTATCCTGGATTTGAATCACAGACACGCATTTATGTGGGTGTTTCTCTTGGTACTTTCCAAAAGATGTGAAGGTTAATTGAACTGGCAGACAGACACCCATTGGACCCATACTAGATCTGCCCCGTCTGTGTGCCTTGTGATGGACTGCAGAGCAGCCCAAGGTCGTTTAACGAGTGTCTTGTGTTGTATTAACTCAATGGCTCTGAATTGCATTAAGCATGTTTGGAAATGTATGCATATTACAAAATATATTCCAAAAATATTTTTACTGCAGACCTTAATATTTCAAGCAGGTGGCAGTGAAGAGTATTTGGAACAGAGCACAAAGCCGCCACAAAACCTTTAATGAATCCGAGAAACACTTTGCTATTAATATGACTTTTAAATAAAAGATAGTGTGGAAATAACCAGACTTGAATAAATTAATTTTATAGACACTGTATCATTGCTATCCTGTATTTAAATAAGCAGTTAACAATAGATGTAATTAATAATGAATGTACTGCAGTACTGCAGTCACAAGAAGTGTAATTGTGAAAAGAAAGTGTTACTGTAAGGGACAGACTCACTTCAAAAGTTGTCCACTGCTCCACCACAATGGCATCATAAGCTTGAACAGATGTGGTGTCCATGTCCGACTCCTGAAAGATGAACATGACTTCTGTGCTTCGTGTTGTTGAGTCTGGAAGGTAAGAGACAGTCATTTAGCTTTATTTATCTTAAGTATTTCCAAGATTTACTAAACACTTTTCGTTTGGTTTGGTTTTGCTGTGATCATTTTGGACATCATCTAAGATCTCTTTATTACTCACGCTTTCAAATCATACATGAGTTACAGTAGAGCAGTCCATGTATTTGTTAATTTAATTAAATGATGCATTTATCTTCAGAATTGTTTTTTTTTGTTTTGCAAAAATTTAATTGAATCTAAGAAAGGCAAACTACTGTATGTGTTTGACTTAGCAAAACTACAAAGTATCCTGAACAATTGATTACAATATGTTTGCTTGATCCAACCATTTTGATTGTATAGGTTCCATCCTTACAAAGACATCCCATTAGATAACTGAAACATGCTCATTTCATGGGACTCCAGTCAGGTTTTACTTTTAAAAATCCCAAAATACAGCATGCTCATTGCTTTGAGCATTCCTTCCACCCAAACGCATGGTTAAATTTTACAGGCCCAGTAAAGCAGTTACCCTCTTATCCTATGGCCAGTAGAAGTCCAGGATGTTCCTGTTGTGATCAGAAACAAACGGGAGCAAAGGCTTGTATCCGGCCAGTCTCCTAATATAAATCTATTGCTTGAATATACTAGGATATGGGGTTTAATTACTACACATAAATGGGGCTTCATCAGCTTGGATAGGTAGTGCTGAGCAAACCCCAGTTACCCACCCTAGTTTCTTAAGGAATTCTCCTCACTAACTTCTTGAGGGTACTCTTTAAGTACAGTTTTGCCTTGATGTGAACACTACCCAGTCCTCTGTAATTGGGGACTTCCTCGCTAATGAAACATTGACAATCTGCTTCACAAGTCCCCACACCCTTTTTGTTTATTCTAAATTAGAAGCATGACAGAGAGGGAAGTGGTAACCCTACACCAGCAAAGTGTCAATTATCTGGTTCACTGCTGGTTTTGTAAGAGTAAGGATTCATTCGATGAAGAGAGAATTCAATTCATTTTTGTACATCTTTTTTCACTGAGTACAACCTAAAAGTGCGTGCACATGTTATAATTATAACGTATTAACAAAAAAATGCTAAACCAAGCAACATTTATTACATTCATTACCACATACATAAGATTAAACATACAGTAAAACCAAGTAATTTCAAAGATTAAAATAAACAAATCATGACAATATAACGGCCATTAGCATCTTGACTGACATGGCCAGTTGACAATGGAGGAAAAACAAAAACTATTTTCGTCAGAATTACTGCAGAAAGTAAACCTTTAGTTGTTCGAGGTCTGCTATAATAAATAAAATGAATTGTTCTGATGACCTGTGTTGACTACACACTCTCCCCTCTTAGGCATTCTGCATAAGCATTAGAACATTAGAAAAATGTTGAAGAGAACAGAGCATTCAGCCCAACAAAGCTTACCATTGCTTTTCAAAGCTACAATTTCCACTTACTACCTTTAATACCTTACATTCGCTTACACAAATCAGCCCATGCTTGTATTCTATTCAAGTCCCTCTACACCTTGTCTGATGAAGGGGCCTTAGCTGCCTCGAAAGCTTGCATTTATAATCTATTTAGTTAGCCAATAAAAGGTGTCATTTCAACCTACTTTCTCCTGTATCAAGTCCCTCTGTAATGATTCAGTGGGTTATATATTCTCTGCCAATTCACTTAGCTTCGTATCATCTGCAAACTTAGCCATCTTTGTATTCATATTTCTATCCACATCATTTAGGATATTAAAAACAGCAGCAACCCCAGCACGGATTACCTGAGGGACAACACCTTTATCATCTCCCCATAAAAGTTATGAACAGAATCGGTGACAAAGGGTCCGAAAGAGTCCAACTCTCACTGGAAACGGGTTTGACTTACTGCTGGCAATGCGGACCAGGCTCTGACACTGATCGTACAGGGACCAAGCAGCCCTTATCAGGGGGTCCAGTACCCCATACTCTCGGAGTACCCCCCACAAGATTCCCTTAGGGACACAGTCGAATGCCTTTTCCAAGTCCACAAAACACATGTAGACTGGTTGGACAAACTCCCATGCACCCTCCAGTACCTTGCTAAGGGTGTAGAGCTGGTCCACTGTTCTGCGACCAGGACGAAAACCACACTGTTCCTCCTGAATCCGAGGTAAGACTATCTGACGGAGCCTCCTCTCCAGGACCCCCGAATAGACTTTTCCAGGGAGGCTGAGGAGTGTGATCCCTCTGTAGTTGGAACACACCCTCTGGTCCCTCTTCTTAAAGATGTGGACCACCACCCCGGTCTGTCAATCCAGAGGCACTTTCCCCGATGTCCATGCGATGTTGCAGAGGCGTGTTAACAAAGACAGTCCTACAACATCCAGAGCCTTGAGGAACTCCGGGCATATCTCATCCACCACCAGGGCCCTGCCACCAAGGAGTTTTTTGACCACCCAACAGACTCATGTTGTTATAATTGTAGCATCGGCGCCAAGCACCACAATGGATGGATTCTCTACTCTTTACTTGGCTCTTTGAGGTGGCTCGCTATCCTTAAAAGGACTACTTGCCTTTTGCTGCACTTGTTGTAAAGTTCCCATGTTTATAGGTGCTCCTGCTATTGAGGATGTAATGTCAGCTCATTCTTTTGTGACTCATCCCTGGCTATATAACTTGTCCGGCACCATTGCAGTATTGAGCTTACATGCATAGTCACCTGTCCCTGAATAAAGTTTAATGACTAATTATTGAAATAATATTTTTTTAAAGAAGTCTAATATAAACATATATTTGTCCCATGTGTTCATAGTAGACACAAGTTTTCAATACATCTGGATCTTACCTTCGTAATTGTGGATGTAGTTTAAAACATATAGTTTGAAGCCCTTCTCCTTTCTTCTCCTTTTTTAGTTCTTGATGTTTGGAACAATATTTGAATAATGCGACTTATAGTGTTTACCATTATTCTGGTAATGTCTTGAAGTGATCAGATGGAAAACTCCAGAGCTACTTCGTTTTGATATCAGCACCGGAAGTGCAGCAGCTGGCTGACACAGAATCCGGGAGAGAGTGTGCATATAGCCTGTTTGCTTACTGTGCAAACAGAAGTATGGAAGATGCTCTGCCTGTTATTTTACATCCAAATCTACACCTTATGTCAGAGCACTATTTTTGGATTTTTCTTCAGCATTTAATACCATCCAGCCTCACATACTGATTAGGAAACTGACCTGTATGAATGTTAACCCATTTATCACTTTATGGATCCAGGACGTTAAAATCATTCACAGACAGTCAAAGCACAGGATACTTTTCAAAAGTCATTTATTCAAACACAGGGAGCCCGCAGGGCTGTGTCTTATCACCATTACTATTTACTTTTTACACAAGTGACCTGAGACAGAACAATGACCACTGCTGCATTATCAAGTATGCTGATGACATCATGCTCATAGGATGCATATCTGGGGAGGATGAAAGACACTATCTAAATCAAGTGGACTATATGATAAACTGGTTCAATAAGAACTTACTTTAAGAGACAGAAATCTGTATGTGCACCTATTGTTGTTCTGGGGCGGGAAGTAGAAAAAGTGACTGAATATAAATACTTAGGAACTAACCTAGATAACAACTTTAACTGGAATACAAATACAAAAACATTCTCTAAATGCAATCATTGCTTATTTGTCCTTTGTAAACTCAAACTTTTTAAAGTAGACAAGGAACTCATGTTGTCCTTTTATTGCAGTATGATCCAGTCTGTGATCACTTTCAGCTTCATTGCCTGTTTTAGCAGTCTGACAAACCAAAATTTTAAAAAGCTCCAGCAGATTACTAAGCACGCAGCTGAAGCAATTGGGGCTGATGCAGATGATTTGTGTCAGAGGACAATGCGAATGAAATTGGAAATCATCTCAACTGATGACTGATATCCATTACAGGTAGAACTTATCTTCAGTAAATAAGGAAGAAACGTTGCTTTGAAAACCCCCACAAATTGCTCCAAAACTTCCTTTCTTCCGAGTGCCATATGACTTTTTAATAAGCAATACTGGAGGAAATGATAGAGGTTTGATATGTACCCTGTAACTGTTTTTGTTTAAATATGCATGTCAAAACTGCCTTACCTTAACCTGTCTTGTCTCTGTTTGTTTCTTTTATTTATTAGGTGCAACTGAGAAGGCAAATGTTATGCCTTCTTGTGTAAACATGACTAAATAAAGAAACCTTGAAACTTGAAATGACTCAAGGTCCTGTGGTGGGCATGCTACAAAAGTTCTTGAGTTTCTGAAAAGTCTCTGGTTCCTGAAATGTTCCTGCAGTGGGAAAATGTCCATTGATATCCAAAGAAAAACAAGAGGAGAAGAAAGAAAAAAAATACTACATGGATATTGGATTACAGTTCCCCTCAAAATGACTACAGACAAACAGCACACTTGACTGCCAATTTAAAATACAGGTGCTGGACACACCATTATTTCATGCCATAGATGATTCAAACAGAATAAGATTAAAAAAAGACAGTTGCCATACATTAAAGGACAATGAATTAAGAGATTCCCAACAGAAATATATTTAGCAGCAATTGTGTTTAGAGGGAATAGCCTTTGCTGCAAAGGAGAATATTCTTTTGTAGGAATATTTCAGCAGGAAACTGTAGCTGCCTGACATTCCCAGAATCTACGGATTTTGAGCAACAAAGGGAACATAAGGGGTACAGACCTGTAATATTAAGTCTTTAATTCTTTTAATTGATGAATTGTTAGTTTTAAAATATGCCTGGTGTTACTTAAGAACATGCTAAAATTGATTAAAGTAACAATGAACTAAACCGGGCAAGAACACTCTATGAGAAAAAAAGTCATTTTCAGAATATAGTGGTCAATGAGGTCAAAGGCTATGCTGGATAACTGTAGCATTTCCGTCATTAGGAGACCATATAATGGCATCGACAACATGTGTTAATGCAGTTTATCTTCTGTGACCGGTGAGAAAGTCTGAGTGCTTTTTCTCAAGTAAATTATAATGAGAAAGGTGAGACTGAACCAGTGAGGCTACTAGTTTCTAAAGCACTTTACAAGGAAAAAGTAATTTGAAATTGCTCTATAATTATTAAGCATATTTGGCTCTAGGTCTGATTTTTTTAAAATAATGGCCTGATAATATATACTTTTAGTGCATTAGGAACTGTGCCAGTCAATAGAGATCTATTGATAATGTTGACGATGTTAAAAATGACTGAACCATTTTAGCACTGAGTGTAGAGAAAAAAAAAACAAAATGTGATACATTAAGTGATTCAAGAAAACAAAGCAATTCACATCTTTTCTTATTTTGCTCTTTTCATCACATATAATGCAATGCCTGCATCTGTAAATTTGCACAGTGTGTTACTGGCCAACTCCTCTAGTAAAATCAGCATTAAGCTTCAAAGAAATACGTAAAGAAAAATAGCAGGCTGGGAAGTATGCTAGAGGGCTTTCAGACATCTGCTTAGATGTATTCTTGTGATTAATAGTAATCAGTCTCCTTTTAGATACCCATCCTCCATTTAGCCATCAGACGCCTTTCAGGCTGTGAATTGATGCTCAAAAAGCAGGCTTCATTTAGCCATTCATCGGTGGCACATATTATAGCATCTGTCTTACTGTTTCTGTCACAGCCAATGAAGACAGACCCTACCAATCTGCAGGAACACATGGTGTGACTGAAAAAGGTCTGGCAGGCAAGAAAATTGAGTTTGAGAAGGGAAACAACTTCCTGAATATAAATAATCAATGCTTGAACAGATAACATTTTACACACCTCAGAACGTTGTAAATATGAGACAACAGGTAACTGTTAGGTAAAGTTCAAAGTTTGTTTCCTTGTAATCTATCATGTATTTCCTAGATGATCTTGTTACTCTGAACTTTACTTTGTGTGAAAGGTGCTATATAATTATTGAGAATAGTGAAGAATAGGGTAGTGGCAAGCAGACCTGTTTGGATATACAAATGATAAATTTATACAAGAGGACCAACTTTTTTTCAGAACAGGCCTGAAGGTAATTCATTTTGAATTAGTAAACCTAACTTATTGATCTGTGACGGACCAGTGCTTGTCCTCGACTGGTTCCCACTTTATGCCAAGTGCTGCTGGGGATGGCACCAGAAGTCCACCACCTTGCATTGGAGAGATGGATTAATGATTTATCAGTTCATTATCATTATAATCTCTCTATAAATAAAATCCAACGTTTATCTGAATCTCTGTCTGCTTTTCACGAGAGAACGTCTTAACAGATTTAGATTGGTTTTTTTCTATAATTTGCTTGAAGATTCCGTTTGATTTTGCGACTTCTCTCATCGTGCTAAGTATCATAGTTCACTTGCGTTACTGATTTATCTGCGTGAATCTGAGGGAGATGCAGTGGACCGAGGGGAGGGGGACGGGGCCCTCCTCACTCACGCATCAGCCTCATGCGTATCTTACATCCACTTAGTTGGCAAATGAGAGAATTACTGAACGGATTTTGATCTGTTTTTTTTTAGAATTTGCTTGAACATTCTGGTTGATTTTGCGACTTCTCTTATGCTAAGAATCATAGTTCGATTGCAGGAGCAATGTATTCACGTTAATCTGAGACAGAGGCTGTGGGCTGAGGGGAGGGGGAAGCATGACGTCAGTAGTAGGGAGCCAGGTAGAGCCCTCCTCGCTGTCCTGTTTCACTTCTACGCAGGTGGAACCGGGGGTCACGGTTAGTAAGAAATAAATGGAAATTGGCATTATACACTCCATATTCAAGAAGCTACTAGTTTATAAATGAACAGATTTAATTTGCTGATCATCCTAATATTGCTAGTTATTAAATCAGTTAAGTAATGCCAGGAGGAATCTTCCTAAAGAACTGTATTTCTAAGGCTAAGGATTATGTTATGGTTATAACTAAAAACCTGAACAATTACAAAACTGGTTCTAATTTTAACAACATTTTTCTGGGACAAGAGAATCTTGTTTTAGTAGATCTTTCTACATGCTCTTATTAGATGCCATAATCCTGCTGCCGCTACAAATGGACAACTACACCCCACTAATCACTGCAGACAAAACAAGATATTAATCTTTAGCTAATTCATAAAATAATTCACTTCCTGCAATACATTTTATAACAGCCTTCAAATGAGCTAAAATGGCTCCCAGCTTACTACCCAACAGTTTAAAGAGCACATAAAATATGCTTCTAGCCAGCCTCTGGGTGTGCTCCGGTGTACTTGCTGAATGATATGGTGGACAGTTGCATTGGTGTCAGCTTTAAAGGAACATTGTAATTTCTGGATTACATTGCCTTGAAGATGTCAGATTACATGACTCCCCGACAGCTTTGAAGAATAGTGTTAAAGGTATTATTGTGCCAGAAAAGTATCATCAAGTCGACACATTTGGGAAGCTAGACAACATGGAGTTTCGTTTGTATTTCCTCACTGTGCAGTTGTGCTGAGTTCAATGTTCACCTTGTTGGAAGTCCTGCTACTTCCATTCCTTGTGATATTTATGATGATCATGGACCAGAAGGCAGCATTCAGCAGCAAACCAGCATTCAAACACAATGCATTGACATGTTTGGAAGCTCTCCTGCCAGGCTGAGGAAGTTACTATTACGACCATTCAGTCTTTTCTGTGTCATCTGAAATTATACAGTTCTCCGCCATCAGTCCCAGCACTTTATCTTTGTTTCCTTGTTGTATTTTTACTCTATGTAGTAGAATAGTATATAGTATTATACACACACACACACATATATTATATATATATATATATATACAGTATACTGTATTAGTGATGGATGGTAGCCGGCATTTTTACCCAGCCTGGATGCTTCCTTAAGGGAAGGACAGGGGGAGATTCCCCATGGAGAAAATTAGCTTTTAACAGAAGCTTATCAAATAAATAAATATATATACACAAACACTATAGCCTGAAAACACGTCTGAGTGATTAAAAAAAAAAAGAAAATTCAAATGAAAGAAAAAATTCCGACTTGGCAGTCACAGTCACAGTGAGGCATTTTTCTGGCATTTTGCTGTTGGTATAAAGGAGCCCTAGTAGCATTTAATAATAATAATAATAATTTTTTTTACTGAAAGCACTTGATGCTAATGTGTCAGAGAGAGGATGTGCATGTGATGTTGCAGGTCAGCTACACACTATTGGTTTCCTCCAGGAGCATCTTGAACCTGTCACTGCCAATAAAGTACCCAAGCAATGAGCTTAGCAGATGGGGACATTCACACAAAGCAAGAGACAGGTGCAGAACATACCCTGACATGCTGGGGTGCTCCGTCACTATCACCACACCAACGTCCCACAGGTGCGCGAGCACGCACACTCACAGAGATTGAGTTGGCTATTTAAATATTTATTCATTTAAAAATGGACCGGGTGTTTAGCTGCTAACCTGCTACACGAAACTGCAGCATTGTTCATTTTGGTACTTAGGTTTGTTTTAATACTCTCCTTTGCTACTATCTCCAGGGGTTGCAAAGTGCATCCATAAACTAAGCCTGCTGCTTTAGTTAGCTTATTGATTCGGTGGGCCTCTCTTGAAGTGATTTTACCAGACTAGCATGACACAGTGTAGAAAACGGCACTGGCCATCACAGAGTTGTAGACAATGTGAAGGATGTCACTACATACATTAAAGGAATGCAGTCTCCTAAGGAAGAAGATCCTACTCTGCTCTTTCTTATATTGTTCTTCTGTGTTACAAGACCATTCCAGCCTGTCATTGATATAGACTTGTAGGGTGGACCACCTCTACATCCACTTGCTGAACAGTGACTGGATATTGCAGATGTAAAGAGTAAAATGAAACGGAGATAGGACTGTGCCTTGTGGTGCTCCAGTGTTGCTTTCATTCATACCAGAAACACAAAGTTTGAGTCTCAAAAACTATGGTCTGCCGAACAGATAGTCCAGGACACCACAGTCTCATCCACTTGCATATCTCTGAGTTTAACCCTTTACTAGGATGGCTGGATGGTATTAATAGCACTGGAGAAATCAAACAAATATAAATCTCACAGTACCCTCAGCTTTTTCCAGATGAAAATAAGTTTAGTAGAGCAGATAGATAATTGCATCATCCACTCCAAGCTTTGTCCGATAGGCAAACTGCAGTGGGGTCAGGTGGTCTATGACAAGAAAACTCAAATAGTCCAGGACCAACCCCTCAGAGGTCTTAATGATAATAAATAAATAATAAACTGGAAACTGATTTGAATAGTTGATTGGCTGGGACCATTTGACCCATGACTAAATGATGCAACATGATGATGCACCCACAGTACTATGGGAGGTCCAGGCACAATTGAATGTTTTAAGTAAAGCCTCTTCATCCATAAGAGACTGTCAACTGTGCTGGCTTTGTAACATTATTTAGAAGATGCTTATGAATTGTGTGTTGTACAGTGTATGAACACGGGCCTACACTGTGTGCTTGTGTGAGAAGGCCTTGCAATAAACAGAAGGTTGGCTCCTGCCTTGAGCCCTGTGCTGCCAGTATAGGCTCCAACCCCCATAATTCTGTCCTGGATTAAGTGGGTTTTATAAATGTTGGTTTTTAATATCAAATTTAAAATGTATACAATCCTAAATTAACAACATGTTACCTATTTATTCCTGTGGATGCATACCCAGCACTGTTTATTTGTTTGAAATTGTTTGTTTTTATTAAAATATTTTTGTTCTGTTTATGTAAACTAAAAGACATCTGCAAAAGGCAAAAAATGGGTGGGCATATCCACCACTGTCCTGCAAGGAAATGAAACATTAATCACACTTGACTAATACAATACACAAAAAAAAGCTACTGTATTTTTAAACACCTAAAATATCTGGGCAGTCATTTCCCCAGTTAGGAAAAGCCAGCTTTCAGGAAAAAGGACATTGAATTTCAAAACATTATGGACACAAGTACATTTTAATAATGCACAGACATATTTATATTTTAATTTGAAATTAGGTGATTCCCAAAAGCAGACATTTACCAAACAACTGATCTGTTATTTTAATAACAGAAAATTAAAACTGAGGTCAGCATGGTGACCACAGCTTCAACGACCTGAGTTTTATTAACAGCATGAGTTTGTGTTTAATTTAAACAGACAAATGATGCATAGAATGCCACAAGTATAAAAAGCTATGGGTTTGTTTGAGAAAATCTGATGAGTCTAACACATACAAAACATGCAAAAGACAAATAATGTGAGAGCATAAAAGTAACTGGTGGGGTGGTTCTCATACTTGCCCACCTTTCAAAGACATTTCAAATTTCAAATACCCATTTATCAACTCTTCTCTTTCTACACCCTGGCCCTTATTCTTATTCTAGACTGTGTAATGATTTTTTGGTTCAAACTGGGTTTAAATCACCTCCTAGAATCATTTTAGAGATTGGGGTGACACTTCTTGGAATGAAGGAGCACCCAACTTGAACTCCCTCTTGAACCTTCAGGTTTTCCTACACCACTGAGCCTTGAGAATTGAGAAGGACTTAAATGGTTGAGTTTTAGTCCCTTACAGGGACAACATGATCACATATGTTCCATACTGCAAGGACTTCATGCAGTGAGTGCCCCCTCCGACGTCTCTTCCTTTCCAAGCAAGATGCATTTTCAGGCCTGGAAGTCATATAAAGTCTTGTGAGCCGTCCCTGGTCATTCTTCCTTTCTAAGAAGAGGCTCTAATTTCTTTGAAAACCTGTCAAGCTGCTTGCCTTCAACTACCTAGGGGAATATTATAAGTTTACACCAGCTCCCAGTTGGTCTTTGTGCACACTTGTGGTCCTCTCCATTGTTTTTCAAGGGCACCACACACAAAAGGACTTGCCACTCCCTAATGGCTCCTGCTTCCCACCCTTAAATGTCTAGTCGCTCTTTCCCTGCCTGTGTGAGTGTTGCTGTGTGCTAAAAATTTCTTGCAGTACTTTTTTCTGTTCTTTGGAGCCCTCTTGTTAGCTGAACACCCCATGACAATATATCATTCCCATGTCTTAGTATGTTTTCTTTGGGCAGTTCACTTTCCTCTGACATTCCAAATGGTGAATCTAAATGGTCTCATTGTAAGTGTGAGTGTATCCTGCAATGGACTGACATCCTCTCTGGAGGTGATTCCTGCCTTGTGTTCATTAAGCAAGTTTAAAAATCAGTGGGGTGGACTAAAACATTACATCTATGTGATATTAAGGAAACACTGAAAGCTGCGCTCATTTCGTATTTTTACAGAACAAGGGGTAAGTTATCCAGTTGGTCACTTCTTTTTTAATTTCTTCTTTCACACCTGTGCTCTAGTTTATTGCATTGTTTATTTCATTTTGAAGTGCTTTTATTCTGTAAATCTCCTTATGATAAGGCATTGTGAAATATACAAATTGAGTGACTGAATGTCTTGAGAAGCCAGCAATCGTAAGAGGCCTTGTTATAAACATTACAGTTCTTCATCCATCAATCAATTCATTTTTAAGCTGCTTAATCCAATTCAAGGTCATGGCGACCAGAAATGAACTTGACAAAACTGGTTCTAAGGGAGTGGCAACTCAAACAGAGTGTCAGACGATCACAGTTCACACTCACCCCATTTAAACTTCCCAATTGACCTTATCTGTACATCTCTGGAATGTGGGAGAAAAACTGAAAATCCCTGGAAAAGCCTGCACTAAGAGGGACTCGATTAAAATTCAAACCTAGGACTCTGAGACTAACTGCCTTCTTGCTGCTCACGTTATTATATTCAATACATTCTATCCATAGATGAGACACCAGTCCATTGCTGGTTCGCCCCGAATAACTGAATTCTAATTTGTTTGCACATTTTCTCTAATATTAGACATTCTGCACCACATTTTAAATATGATCACATGTTTTGCATAAACAATTCACAATGACACTAAATGTAGCACAATATAAGAACTTCCGAAAAGTCAGCTGTGAAAGTGTATGAGCGTATCTTGTAAAATGTATGTGTACAACAAATATTTCTGCTATTATACTATATGATTCTTAATGATAAATCACCAGCAAAATCCAACATTATTTTAAAGTAAAAAAAATTAATCAAATCTGAATCTTCACACTGAGATTCTCTACTGGATACATCATAATGCTGTTCCTGCTTCTGTGTGGAAGTGCAGAATGGTAAGCACAGAAGAGAGTATTACAGCAAAAAGCAGAATCATTTCCTACTTTTATACTTGGATATGATTTGAGGCGCATATGTGGTGGGAATGAGTATGCATATGTAAAAAGAGGGGAGATTTGTAAACAACACCTACACTGTGTGTTCTGCATTGTAAATCCTGCGAAAGTGGCGGAGTGGCATTTGTTAGTGTTCAAATGAGCTATACCTACAGCCAGTGGGTCTTGAGGCATTTGCTAGTGTCATTTTAGATTCTGACATTCTGTTATCTTATTGTGTATGATAAGGCAGAAAAGCATATGGTATGGCATCAGTCAGAATGTGTATTTGGCTCTGAGCTCTACTGAGTTCTGCTGATAACTTTAGAAATCCTGTCATCTGTGCTATTGAATAAATATTTAACTAAATTCATTTTTAAAGTACAGTAGAGTGATGTAATGATGATGAAATCTAAGGGTTTACAGTATATTTAATAAAACTGCTAATATTTAATTTGAGTATTTTATTTTAGGAAGAAGTAACTTTTAAGTGAATAAACTGCATGACTAAGGCTATAACTATATTAAGAAACTCAAAAGGGAAAACTATTACTTGTGATTTAAACAAGAGTTAAACAAAAAGGTTAACAGAAAAGCTGACAGGCAGGAAATGACATCATGCTGTAAGGGGAAGGGGCAAGCTACAGAGAATTTGGTGGGCTTAGAGGTAAACATTTCAGGAGATATTGCAGGCCAACACTTTAGAAAAGGGGTCCACTGGATCTTTTCTTATTTTGAACTACCACCTAAATCAAATAAAGGAAATAATAATGTGTTTTAACAGATTAGAGACTGATGTAACATACTAAAAATAGCCGTCAAACTATGGTATAAAAGAAAGCACAGCTTTTGAGAGAGACAGACAACGTATGGCTTTTAAAATGGAGGGATGACATACAGCTTTTACTACGAGAATGCAGCATTCTCAAATGAGAGAGAGGGGCGTAGGCAGCCCTGAAGTCTCTCTGAACTATCATGCTGTCTAAGGACAAAAATGTGGTACTACCTAAAACAAAGAACCTAGATTCGCCATAAACGTGCATCTTTTAAAGAATGTCTTAGTTGAATTACGAAGTATGAACTCTTTAAATTACATGGACATCTCTCTCCCAAATATAGTGAAGTGAAGCCTGCTGAATTGTTCAGGTTATATATTTTCTTTTGCTTATAACTTCTAATATTTATTGCCTGTTTTGTTTCTGCAAATACAGTAAACATAAGTAATGAATAATTACAGTTTGAATACTGAAACTTGTCTTATTTATTGATATCTTCTGCCTCATTGTGCTTGTTCGAGTGAGTTGCTATTTGTTTAGCTCTTACAAAGATAGCGACCTGAAAAACAAATAAAAGTAACAAAGCAGGAGAACCTCCTAGCCTCTGCTAGAGTAATTGTGCAGCCCTTTCAGGGGTAACGATGAAGTAGCCAGCCTCTGGCCCATGCCATGGTGCTGAAGCTGAGGTAACCAGCCTCCACCATACTGCTAATGTTTAGATGTGTGCAGTCCTTTTAAAAGGTATATGCTAAGTTCCAGCATCTAGATGCAGCTCTTGAAGCATCTCTTTGTCTTTCTGATGTGTAGCCTTTTCAGGGGTAGTGACCAGGGGCAGCAATAGGCTCTTAAGGTATTCTTCCTTTGTGTTTGATCTGTAACACGGAGGGTAGGTAAATGCTGTGGGGTGTATATGTAAATTAAAGCTAATAATTTAGGCATTTCTACTGTTAATTTGTCCACCAATATAAAAAGAACCTTACAGGTAAAGGATCTTCCATGAACATTTTTACATTACAAAACAGCTGATCACAGTTATTTAATCTTAAATGAAGGGTACAGCTGAGAAGCACACTCCTTTCTAAGCCATACTATAGCACGTTACTTTGCAACTTAAATGTCAATCTTGCCACCTCTCTGAGTCATTTCCATGGCAGCAGACAACATTTACCGTTATATACTTTTCTGCAGCTCATCCCATAACCTGTCAAAATCTCATATCAAAACCAATCTTCTTTTCTCCTTATCTGCAGAGGCAATCAGTGAAGCCTGATGAGTGTCTGTCCAGATACAGCACTTCATCATCATCCTGATGCCTTTACAGCTGGGAACCATGTGGTGAGTATTTTTGATTCCACAGCACTTCATTTAATTAAAACAGATTTCTTCTTTTTCACAACAAAAAGATTCCACAGAATATCTTATTACATACTTCCTACCACTAAACTGTATAATCTGACAATCAAAAAATTAAACAAATAAATCACATGAACTCTGCCTTTCACATGAAGCTAAGTTAGGAGAGCTTATTCATTTTAGTGACTAAACTGCCAACCTAAACATACAAAGACAAAGGGCAATAAAAGACTTTGTCTGGAGTTTTATAATGAAAGTTGATCTTGTCACATGTTGGCCTCAAAATCAGCTCCTTAACCTTTAAATCACACTGGCTGGCTAAGCAAAGCTAAAAGACAAAACATTGTGGAAGCGTGTTAGTTCACTAAAGAGTACCTTCATGCATATCAAGTTAAAATTCCCCTTTAAATATCACATAATTAATTTAAAGTCTCTGTTCTTTAAGATGATACATCGATCCATTTTATGAAAGCAGCTAGCTAATTATATTAAAAAAACAGCTTTAATAAATCGAATTAATTAATGCATGTATTCATTGCTCTTGTCAATGCAAACTTCTGATGGTACAGCGCTTATGTGGAAAAAATCAAGGGGCAAGATAGGTGCCAATTTTGGATGGTGTGCTAGTACATCATGCATATATATATCCATGGTCATTGAAACTGAAACAATTTATAAGCATTAATCAGCCTAACTTTCATGTCTTTAGGACATGGAAGGAAACCTGTGTACTGGTTTAGAAAAAAAAGATGGTGACAAGGCTGGCCTCTGGAACTGTAAGCCTGTAGTGCACACCACTGGACCACTGTGTCCTCCTCAAAGATGTACTGACTTACTTAATCTCATCTAATTGTTTGTACAAGTAATAGCAGTAGTAGCATTGTCACGTGTGCAGGGTACAGTGAAATTCTCACTTTCAATTCTGATCAACATGGAACAGGTTGCCACTTTCTGGCTACGTGACAAACAAGAATGTTTTAAAGTACATAACTTCATTTCACATTCTATTATATTGAGGAAATATATTGGAATGATGCTTAATTTATTTTAAATATGTAAACCATAAGGGAAACAGAGCAATTCATTCTTAAAGAATTCTAACTGCCATTCTTATTATGATATGGAATAAAAGCTGACAAGTGTTTAGTTCAACAAATACTGTAGATAAAAAAGGACTTTAGAATCCTATATAAAATCACAGGGCATGTGTGTGTGTGTGATCCAAATTGACATGGTAGCATCACACAATTGCTGCAGATTTGTCGGCTGCACATCCTTAATGCGACTCCCATTCCACCACATCCCAAAGATGCTCTATTGGATTGAGATCTGGTGACTGTGGATGCCATTTAAGTACAGTGAACTCATTGTCATGTTCAAGAAACCAGTGTAAGATAATCTGAGCTTTGTGACATGGCTCATTAACCTGTTGGAAGTAGCCATCAGAAGATGGGCTCACTGCAGTCACAAAGAGATGGACATGGTCAGCAACAATACTCAGGTAAGCTGTGGCATTTAAACAATGATCAATTGGTACTAAGGGGCCTCTAAAGCGTGCCCAGAAAATATCCCCAACACCATTATACCACCACTACCAGCCTGAACCATTGATACATGGAATCATACTTTTATGTTGTTGATGTCAAATTCTGACCCTATTATCTGAATGCTGCAGCAGAAAATGAGACTCATCAGACCAGGCAATGTTTCTCCAATCCTCTGTTGTCCAATTTGGGTGAGCCTGTGCGAATTGTAGCCTCAGTTGCCTGTTGTTAGCTGATAGGAGTGGCACCCAGTGTGGTGTTTTGCTGCTGTAGCCCATCTGCTTCAAGGTTCAATGTGATGTGTGTTCAGAGATGCTCTTCTGTTTACCTTGTTTGTGACGAGTGGTTATTTGAGTTACTGTTGCCTTTCTATCAGCTTGAACCCATCTGGCCATTCTTATATGACTTCTGGCATCAACAAGGCAACAATTGTGGCTTGCTGGATATTTTCTCTTTTTTAGACCATTCTCTGTAAACCCTAGATATGGCTGTGTGTGAAAATCTCAGTAGATCAACAGTTTCTGAAATACTCAGACCAGCTTGTCTGACACCAACACTCATGCAATGTTCAAGGTCACTTAAATCACTTTTCTTCTGCATTCTGATGCTCAGTTTGAATTTCAGGAGGTTATGTTGACAATGTCTACATGCCTAAATGCATTGAGTTGCTGCAATCTGATTGGCTGATTAGATATTTGTGTTAAGAGGCAGTTGAACAGGTGTACCTAATAAAGAGGCCGGTGAGTGTATATATACACTATATATATTTTGTAAATTTAATAGTATGAATTAATTTCTGCTCCATTCTCAAAGAGAAAGTAACTAAATCCATCTATTTTCTTAACGAGCTAATGCAGGGTACAGTCATGGGGTGGTTGCAGTCTATCCCAGGAATCATCGGGAACAAGACAGGGTGAATACACGCACACCAGGGGCCAATTTTGCATTGTCAGTCCACCTACCCTGCATGTCTTTGGACTGTGGGAGGAAACTGGAGCACCTGTAGGAAACCCCTATGGACATGGGGAGAACATGCAAACTCCACACAAACAGCATCCGAGATGCAAACACTGCTCTCTCTGTTGTGAGGCAGCAGCACTACCACTGCACCACTGTGCCTTCACATTGAAACCATTCGCCATATTATTCTTCTCATTATTTTATACAATTTTTTACTAAATTTAAAATAAGTGCCTTAATGACCACTGTTTAGATTTAAATTATTTACCCCCATTTTCAACAAGTTGCAGTCTTTTAACCCTCTCTTTCTTCTGTTTTACCATCAGGTTAATTTGGCCACAGAGCCGAAGTTCTAGGACTACCATCCCACTAAACTTACCCGAGTTGTTGTGTGGTCAGTCTCCCCAGCTTCCAACAGGTGTTTAGCTGGTGGAAGTGCCCTGAGGTTACCAGTTATACATTGTGCCATTTATTTTGGGATTTATTTGAGAAGAGGTCTTAAGGCCGGATAGTGCACCTTAATGCCAGCTTTCTTTAGTCAGCTGGCAAAGGTGCAATGATTTCTTTCTGTTGCCATGTAATATTGTAAACTGACAGGCAATGCTCCTTCATACCATTGCAAGAGCTGGCACTTGCAGAGATGAGGAACCAACTCATCAGGTAGGCTACTCACGATAGAATAAAAAAAAAATGAAGCTGATGAACAAAATAACTGTCAAATAAGATTTGACAAAAGAAAAAGTTAAGACACTTGTATTCTAGGGCAGTCAGAAAATAAGGCTTTGTGCCAGGGATACTCAGAAAAAAACAGCATTGCAACAAGCATAAAAAATGTATCCACCTATTTAAAAACAAGATAAATAAATTACATTGTAGATAATGATGTCTACAGACAATGCAGGCAGCAACATCAGAAAAATATTAAGATCACAGCTTGTCTTAACATTACTTTTGAAGCCAAAGTTAGAGAAGAACAAGAAGAAGAATAAAAAGATGATACCCCTTTATAAAAAAAAACTGACTAGCAGGGGGAGGCACACTTCATTTGTGTCTGTGGATGATGGACTGAATGTTGGACGTGTGTAGTACTGGGACTTGTGGTTCAGCTAAACTCCCCTTCATATACATTCAGTAAGCATCTTTACTTTCTCAAGGATGCTGTGTTGAAGGAATTCAATAATCAGGGCATTAAAAACCAATAACAAAAATTTTCTTTCAACTCAAGGTTAAGAGGATCCAAAGCCTATTCTGACAGCATCTTGTGCAAGACAGAAAGTAACCCTGAAAGGGTCACTGGTTAATTTCAGGAACCATTTATAAATTGTCAAAACAAAAGAAAAAACATTTTCAGGCAGTGTTACTTTCTAGAACGCGATACTCACCGTTATCCGGTCCCAAACTGAAGTATGCATCAACCAGTAAGGCCCCGTTAGTGAAGTGCTGGGTCAAGTGATCTAACCAGTTCGCCTCCATACTGCTGAAGCTCTGTCCTTTTTGGTTGATTTTCAGGGGCACTTTGTCCGTGTAGTATTTGATTGCCTTTTGTTTGGTCACAGGGATATTGAAAAGAGTGAACAACTGAACATCTGCTGAGAAAAAAATTAAAATTATAACTTAATCAAAGAAACTTGCACATTAATATTATTCTTTATTAATTTATTCTTTATTATTATTGGCAGAGTGGTGGCTCTGAGGTAATTGAAAGGTTGCCGGTTCAAGTCCCGTAAACGCCTGAAGTGACTCTACTCTGTTGAGCCCTTGAGCAAGGCCCTTAACCTACAATTGCTCTGTCCTGGGCATGTTGTTAATCTGCATCCATCCCTGCATGTAGGCCCTCCAACCTGCAAGGAAAACCTGGGGGTTGGTGGCAGATTTGGCACTCCAGCCACCATAAAAAACCTCACACTGTTCCATTCCATCTCAACTAGTGTGGTGCTGAGGTGAGTCCTAATCTGGGATCCTGAGGTGGTTTGTCATGTGGTGGGTGCAGCAACGTGCTATGTCAGTGTGGGCTCCTAACCTCTCTCTCTCTCTCTTTATTAAGCAGAAACCTCTTTATCCAAGACTATTTCTGGAAAAAAATCACAATAATATATGCTATAATGATTCCATTAGTCATCTGCTGCTATGTAACACAAACTAAGTCAATGCTAAGGTCCTACTATGCAGAAGTAAGCTACTAATAGATGGACCTATGTCGCTCCTAGTTTTTAAGAGTTACTGCAACAACTACATACTGTATACATTACATTAAAAAAAGTTACAGATAAAAAAAAAACAGTTTCTCAAGTATGCTCAATTTACTTCACTGGAGAGTCTTAAAACCTTTCTGAGGTCTCACTACGAAGCTGTAAAAAGTTAAAAGAAAATATAAACACACACCCTTAGATCTGGCATGGTACATTTAGAATTTCAAGCCTTTAATGATTGTATTTTATATGAGAAATCTCCTTTTGTGTCTCCTGATTGAACTCTAACACGTGCCCATTGCTGAAGTGACACTTACTTCATTTCTTTGCTTAGGACAAGAGGTATTTGGAAGCAATGCATACTTTGCCAAAAGGTGGCACGCTGGTTTGGCTCTGAGTAGCACATTTACTGTGTGTGTTTCATTTGCAAATCTTCCCATATTTGAGAAGGTTTTTTCTGGTTACTATGATTCTCCTTTTACATCTCAAAGACACATATGAACAGTTGATTGGCCCAGTGAGTGTGATAAGTGTGAGCACACAAAGTGATGGCCTGGCACCCCATCCATGTGCCACATGCCCCTGTAACCTTCCTTAAGGAAGTTCAAAGATGGACAAAAATTTTCCTTAGGTCATTTATCGTCAATGTGGATTGAACTCTTTAGACTTAATCCTGGGGTGGTTTGTACATTTGCAAAACACACTCTAAAAAAGTTTAAATATAACATAATTCTTAATGATACATAAAATGTTAAAAACAGCTTAATGAAAGTTAAACAAATAGAGATCCCCATTAGCAGCACCTTGTAAACCGCCAGGCAGGGTAATTACGTTTGTCTGAAATGGACTCTGGCATGAAGTGAAAGGCAGAGAGAAAGAGTTTTCATTGTTGCAATGCTTTATGAGGCGGTCAGATACACGTTAGTCATAACAGTCTTTTCACCATTCAAAATTCTTAGAAGTCAAATCAAAATCACTGCCAAACTACACTGATGATTTCTTTGTTTTCTTCTTCATTGTCTTTAGTTCTAGTGATCACAGGTCTTCACTTTGATGAGCCAGCCTTCAGACATAAGTTTGTTTATGTCACCATCTTTTATTGCATCGATCCAAATGGCTTTGTTGTGCGTTGGAGACATAAACATGGCAAAAAGGGGTCTCAGGCCTTCAAAATGACCATAAAGCAGGCCAGGAACTTCACTGGCCAGCCCAGGACAGGCTCGCATTTAAGTTCTCACCCGGATAAGTCAAGAGTTGATTTTACTGTATTATTTCTGTTATTTTATAATGTCGGTCGTATAAGTTGAATGCATAAACCTCACACTATTGGTCCAAGAGATTATGATATGCTGACGTCAATCTGAGACAGTAACCACAGAGCACACTGCCTTTTTTTATGTATTGTGTCTATGTGACCACACGGCAATACCCAAACTATTCTGAAGCGACATTTGCACTGTTTTGTGTTTTTTGTATCTCACACCATCATACACCTTTATCGTAAGAGCATCCCTTATCTACAATGGAGCATTCGATCAGAAGAAAATATGAAGCTGGTTTTAAATTAAATGTCATTGAAGTAAAGAAAGAAATTGGTAACTGCGCTGCTGCAACAAAATTCGATGTTTCCGAGAAACTGATGTGACATTGGAGGAGGCAAGAGCATGTTAAAAAAAAAAATTAAGTGTCGCATTTTTGAACGGGTGTGTAAGTCGGGGTGTGATTTTATGACCGATTTTTTGGGTTACAAGACCCAACATATATACATGAGTATATACAGTACTTCAAACCAGCTAAGTCTCAACTGCTACATTCTAGCATTCAACTGGAGCAAGCCCCAAGAATGAGAAACTGACTTGAAATGTGCAGAATGCAAAGAAAGCCCCAAAATATGCCTCACAAATAGCTCACAATGGAGACAATAATCGGCCTTTGGCTTGTAAATACAAGTCAAACAAAGAAACATTATAAATGAAGAATAGTTATTAACAAAATAGATAGATAGATAGATAGATAGATAGATAGATAGATAGATAGATAGATAGATAGATAGATACTTTATTAATCCCAAGGGGAAATTCACATACTCCAGCAGCAGCATACTGATAAAAAACAATATTAAATTAAAGAGTGATAAAAATGCAGGTAAAACAGACAATAACTTTGTATAATGTTAACATTTACCCACCCCCGGGTGGAATTGAAGGGTTGCATAGTGTCGGGGAGGAATGAGCTCCTCAGTCTGTTAGTGGAGCAAGACAGTGACAGCAGTCTGTTGCTGAAGCTGCTCCTCTGCCTGGAGATGATCCTGTTCAGTGGATTCTCCATGATTGACAGGAGCCTGTCAAATATAACAAAAACTTTTCTAAAAGGCAAAGTAGGGTTGTCTAAAAGACAACCTGAGGTGAGCAAATCCCAACAACCAAAAGCACAAAAAATCAAAAATATCAAGAAATAACAGTCAGTCAGTGAGTCAGTCATTCTCCAACCCGATATATCCTAACACAGGGTCACAGGGGTCAGCTGAAGCCAATCCCAGCCAACACAAGGCGCAAGGCAGTAACAAATCCCCGGGCAGGGCGCCAGCCCACTGCAGGACAAACACACACACACACCAAGCACACACTAGGGACAATTTAGGATCGCTAGTGCACCTAACCTGCATGTCTTTGGACTGTGGGAGGAAACCGGAGCACCCGGTCAAGAAATAACAACAATTACTTATGACTCAAAATACAAACTGAATGTTTTACTGCTGAATCCCCTTTCCTGACTGAATATAAAGCTAGAAGGAGGACCAGCAGCAGTGATGTCAGGGTGGCCCTGCCTTCTGAGGCTCCCACCACAAAAGTGCAGAAAATGGCAGCAGATTTTAAGTCACAGAAAAGAATTACAACCAGAACAGAAAATACACAAAAATCATAATTCAAAATTGACAATAAAACATAAGATACATGTAAATGCAGTTCCATAAATAATAGGCTGGCAGTTTACAATATTTCAGTGCACATGAAAACAATATGTGGATTGGTGGCGTCACTTAAGAAAACCTTAATCAAAATGACAAAAATAGCAACAGTAACATTTCCAAAAATTGAACCAGAAAATTAGACAGGAGTATGGCACAAAATAATAAAATTTACAGCAGTCTGAATAAAAACACTTTAAAGCTAAATAAATTGGGACGTTCCCTAATGTGATTCTGCCAAAGTGGGATTTCCACTCCCATGAAAAAACTGTAGCAGTGCTTTTGAAGAAATAAACAATATGAAAAAAGAGCATAAAAAGGAGCAAAATAACTACTACTTACTAACTACTTAAGTAAAGCAATTACATTATTATAATTTTGCTGCCTGTTCCAAATGACACACTCTCAGTCAAGTTACATGACGCACAGCTCCATTTTGTATTAGCTGTTTACAACATTTTAAGGACATTCTTATCTGAGCTTAGAAAAGAATTCAAAGAGCAAAAAGCTGAGACTGAAATTAATAAAACCAGAGTGAGCTCTCCAGGCTTAGAGAAGACAGACAAAAACACTGGAAAGACCCAGACTGATCGGCTGACCTTTTACTAGCAGCTCCCTTAGGCTTTATCTTAATTGCAATTGTATATCTGAGCTTTACTTTTTCACAAAAACAAATCCAAATATTTTCCTGACACGCTAAAACAGGGAGTCCTAAACTCAGTCCTCATAAACCCTTGAGGTTGGCGAGTCTTACCCCGGGCTTTTTAATCAGAAGCCAGTCAAACTCCTCCTTTAATTGGCTGGCTTTCTTTTGTTCTAACCCACATGTGGAGTGTGCTTATCTTTGGTAAGAATTCAAAAGTCCCATGTTGCATCGTAATTGACTCTAAAACACTGGCGCACATTCACTCTATTTTGTCATTTCCTCAGTCCACTCACTTGTTTATTTTCTGTGTTTGTGTTTTATTACTTCAGGGTTGAGCGGTGCCAAAATCTGTACCAGCAACGGTAGGTGCTAATTTTGTAGCAAGCAAACCCAGCAGAATCCCAGTAAATCAGTGGCTTAATACTTGCACACACCCACACGCATTGTACATTGATTCAGAGTTGACTAAAAAACATGTCACTGCAATGTGAACAAAAAATGTAGTTTCTGGAAATCTACGTGGACTGAAGCAGAACTTGCAAGGTCTACACACAATCTTCACATGGGTAATTAAACCCAGGTCAATAGAATGGCAGTGCCAGTTTACCACCTTTTCTTATTTATGGTAATTTATAATCTGGTTTAAAGCACTGAGTGATAAGTGAGTACATTAATGTATTTCAGGGTCATAATGTTGCTGAGGTCTATCCTGATGATATTTGTTGCAAGGCAGGAACCATCCCTGGACAAGACACCAGGGCTAACTTGTGCAGTTACTCATAGGGGGCCAATTTAGAACCCCCAAATTAACCTAACATGAATGTCTTCCAGCCATAAGAGAAAAGCCTACACAAACAAGGAGTGAAGGTGCAAACTTAATTCAGACAACATTCAAGCAAAGGATTCAAAATCAGGATGCTGGGATGACTAACTATTGTGCCAGCTGGCAGTACAATGTTACTGAAGTGTCAGCCAAGTGAAGGTATGAATGCAAACAACAACGTGAAATGTGACTAGCACTTGTGTGTGTGTTCATGATTAAATACTGCGTAGAATAAATTATATCTGGAGAAGCAGCCTGAGCTCAATGTATAAAAAGGTGTGTGTGTGTGTGTGTGTATTTACAAGGTGAAGAAATAAGCAGGCCTATGGTCCTAAAATAAATGTGGCTCATATAGAGTGAGATGAACTCTTCCATGTTTGTTTTACCATTAAAAAAGATTCACAGTGATCACACTGGTGAGATGACTTTGCTACGTAGTTATCTTCAAAGAAATATCAATGTAAGAATGCAAAAGCAATGCCTTCATGCGGTGTATCTGGGTTGGAAGTTTCCACCATTTGACAATGTTCTTGATTGTTGCAGTGCATTTCTGTATGTAAAAGTCAAGTTTAAGTAAGAAGCCTTTATGCATTAGGGAGCAGGTTGTATGAAACTATAAACAGCTAGATATAAACAGCAGTAACTTTTCCTCCTGTTTACACGTGTAAGAACTCACACTTCCTTCTGGGTTCTGAACACGTAATATAATGTGATATTGTTGCCCTCTCATTCTGAACCCCGCACTTGAAACATTTCACAATCACATGCATTTCTCTGTGTTTGTCGTTCCTGCATTCTGTATCTCACAATTGACTTTCAGCTCATGATGTTGTGCTTCTTCTTCCTCTTATGATGTTATTTGTAACATGATCTGCTTTACGCTCAACAGATGTTGCTGCTGCTCTTTTTCTTCTTGCCACGTCATTTTGTTTCCTGACCACTGTGCATATTAAACTCACGTGCTGCAGTCAGTTACTGAGATTCTGCCAAATAAATTTTTTTGCATTTCCAATACGTATTAAGTCCTTGACAACACCAAGATTAAGGTTCTCGCCCAGTAGTTTGTGAGTAATCACGTGGCAGATACATACAGTATATTGTTAAAGCATAAAGATGAAACAATTAAACAAAAAAGAAACTATGAAGTAAACAAGCAAAACCCAAAAACTGTGCTGCTGCTGCTCTGCTGCTTACCTATATTGATCATGAACCACTGTCTACCCAGTGGAGTAACTCACCAACTTGTTTACTTCTTAAGTACCATCAAGCACTCTTTTTCACATCTCCCCTTCTCACTTTCTTTGTCTGTAATGTCCCTGCACTCTTGCCCATGAGCTTTTATCCCACATTCTTTTCCTAACTTTAGACTGATATTGGACTTTGGCACCATTATACCCAAGGACAAACATCAGAATAAATTATAAAGTCTGAAGTTGCCTGACTTTTATTAAGAGCCATTAGACTCAAACATCTTTAAGCAAATTCTATTATCCCAGTACCCCTAAGCCATCAGTTTCCATCAGGTCTCTATGATACTTGTCAGCTGTCTGTTCTTTAAAAGAATCAACATAAACTCTCTGTTATAACCCAGGAGCCATGTGCTGCTCTGAGTGGTTGAACTGTAGCGTACTCTCCTTGACATTGACCTAGTTTTGCCAGCTAGTGGCTCTATGCTACCATCTTGCAAGTTTTACTCTTAGGGCTCGTTTATACTTCACTCTCAGAATGCGTACACACACGCATCATGGCTGCCGCGCATGCCCAGTGTTCATTTGACTCATCATCTGAGCAGGTCCTCAGAAATTAACGCGATGCGTGCACGAGTTGCAGTCCCAGCAAAAAGTCGGGGGGCATGGTGTGATAAAAGTCAGAATGTGATGTCAGAGTCTCTGTTTACTATCTACAGTACATGTGACATGCGGATCCTATGGGATTGATGTGTGCGCTTCGATTTTTGATGAAAGGTTCGATGTGGTGAAGCAAAATGCTGACATACAAATGCATTCGTGGTGCTTTTATATTCAAGCGTCGCATATTCCCAATCGTAATGACACAATACATTTTAAAAGTCTCACATACCGTTTTCTGTGCCGTCTTTTTTTTTTTCTGGATTCCTCCTGACTTGACAGCAGTGGCAAGTAGCAATAGATCGCCACACAGAGTACATTAAATAAATGATATTCCAACTCTCTGCACATTTAGAATCGTTTGATTTATACTTGATAACACTTTCATGATGAAATGCATTAAAATATGTATTTTTCATTTTACAGATAAATCGTTAATTTCATTTAAATAATGAATAATGTTAATAATTACACACATGCGAGTGACACGGTGGCAGAGCAGTAGCTCTGCTGTCTCACAGGGAGTCACATCACTTGTATTCCCTGCCTGGAGTTTACATGTTTTCCTGCAGGGTTTCCTCAGTGTGCTCCGGTTTCCTTCCAAAGATATGCAGATTTGGTTACACTAAAATGACGCAAGTGTGTGTGAGTGTTTGTATTCACGTTGAGATGAGCTGATGCCCTGTCTAGGGATTGTTTCTGCCTCGTGCCCAATGCTAGCTGGAATGGGCACATCCCTGGATTGATGGATGTAATCATTAAACATCTTTTTCAGAGATATTGCGGTAAGGTGTCATCGGAATTTAATGGGTGTTCCAGGCAATTCACAATACAGCAAAGCCAAACCTGCTCTCACCGTGATAATATCTCTCACTGCCACCTGGGGGATCCCTCCAGATTTACGTAAAAAGACGCGTGCAAGTATATGCAGTAAAACGCTTGTTTAGCAGGAGTGTCCGCTGGAGCATGCATCGCATCGCATGAAATATAAACCGGCCTTAGACTACATGTGTAAAAAAATAATCACAGTTTCTCAGCATCTGCCGGGTCACCTGTAGTTCTCTGTCCAGAAAGAGCTGTATTTGTTTAAGCTCAGGTCATAAATCTGCCTTACAGTAATTCTTATCCTTTTATTTTTTAGCCAATTGAGAGATTTTCTGGTGTGTTATTTGAGAGGGCTTGTTGTTGTTTGCTGTAATATTTATTTGTTTGTTGAGCTTCACTAATAGCTCCACCTTGGGACAAATAAAGTATCATCTGCCCTTCCATTCATCCAGTTCACATGCAGGGCTCAACAACAGCCTCAGCCCTTCTACACTAGCATGCCCAGTTGTTCGGGTCTCTGTCTCTCCTTGAGTTTTTCTTCCACAATAGCAAAATAGCATCCCCTTCACAAAACTTATATATGAACTGTGCATACGAGCAGACACCTGTCATTATTGTCAGGCAAAATGAACCCTTCATGAACTTGTAACTGATGAAGCCTACCTTGGTGTGTGCTTCCATGCTGTAGCAAATGCTCTGATTGTCCGACTGGCAAAGCTCCCTCATTCTTCCAGCACTCTAAAAACAACCCGTTTCTACTTTTTTCATGTTTCACTTGTTCTGGTTTGCTGCTGTCATTACCTAAGGGTTGGACTGCTCACTTAATGGGTTAGAATCCCCATTTGCACACATTTTTGATTGACATGACATCCATGTATAGAAAAAATCCAATAACAATTCAAATGTACTGTATATACAAACACCATCTTTAGTGTGCTGTCCTTAAGAGTCTTTGTTAGTCTACCTTTGTCACTTTAACATAAGCTCTTCAGTCACCCCGGTAACACATACCACTTCATTCTGTTAAAGTCAGTTTGCAAAAGGTTTACAAAATTGGTTCCATAAAAACAGAGAAGGAATAATATCTTTTATTTATTGCTTTCACTAATCATTAGCTAGTATAGGATATTCCTTTGATGTAAACAAGACATTCTGTTTGAAATGATAGAGGGAAATACCCAAAAGGCAGGGTAATGCACATACAGATATAATGAAGGAAGTTAAATGTTGATATACATGCTGAAACCTACCGAATCTAATGTAGGGTCTTTAAGAAGTGGGATCTGTCCTGAAAGTGCCTTTCTTACTTACTGTTCATTAAGCAAATCTGTAATACATCTCTTTTCTTCTGTTATTAATAGCCAGGGCACAGGAAGACTAGGTGAGTTGCCCATATTTACATGCTGAGTCATTATTACCATCATCATCCACCTCCATCTCCACCTCCATCTCTTCACCCAGTCATCCTACAAACTTCACTTCACTTGGCCAAACCAACAGTCTGATTTTCCTCCGCAAAATGTCTATCACCTCCACACTTACTCTTTCTCTTAACTTAGCATTCATTTTCCTTCAGCTTTGTGGCACTCCACATATCTATCTGTCCATCCTTCCATTTATCCATTTTCTGCCAGTTTTCCATGTCCAGGTTACAGGGGCAGCAGTCTAAGCAAAGATGCTCACATGTCCCTTGTTTATCCAAGTTAGCCAGTTGCTCCCACAAATTATTTTCCTCCACTCTCCATGGTCCTGGGAATTCTTTGAGGTAAGACTGAATCTTATCATATTATATGATACCACTTCTAACCACATCTTTGGCCTCTCTCTTGACCTCATCCACTCCACCTCCATCTTGGTGCACATCCTCACCCAGTCAGGCCCCACCTTTCACTTCATATGGTCAAACCAACAGTCTGTTTCTCCATTATCATTTCCACTCAAAGTGTGGCATTTGACATATCTATCTATCCGTACAACCATTTTCTGCCACTATTCAGTGTCTGGGCTGTGGAAGCAGCAGTCTAAACAAAGATCCCCAGACATCTGTCTTCGTCAACACCGTCTCAAACTCCTGTACTGGGATACTGTGGCATTCCCAGGCCAGTCAAGAGATTAATCTGTCCAGTGTGTCCTGGGTGTCCACCGAGATCTCCTTCAACAGTTGAACATTCCCAAAATACAGTATGTTCCCAAGGAGGCATTCTAAACAGATACCCAAACCACCTCAGCTGGCTCTTTATATTTTGTGGCATGTCCATCTGATTATTCTCATCTCTTTTCTTCCAGCCTTGCTTTATTTTCCATTTTGATGGGTAACGTCACTCCCATATACTATTCCTTACCCAGCTTTCATAAATTTTATCCTATAATACCAGAGAGACTCCATTAGAAGTCAGAATGGAGGACATGTCCCAGGATTTCTTCAATGTTCTTCTTTCCCTTGCTTTCACTGCTGTGCCTGCATCTTAGTCCACACTCAACATGGCACTTAGTGCAAGTAGTAGATCTTCTCTATTTCCCAAAACAACATATTGCTAATATCTAGATTTGCACTTACTACATCAGCATTTGGCATCCTTCTCAGCTCTCTCTCACACCTTCTACAAGCAAGGCTTACACTTGCTGCCTACAAAGTACCCAACATTTTTATACACCCACTTCAAACATACAGCGAATTGGTTTGAGTTTCTCCCAACACCACACACGCCAAATAGCCAAGTGGTCTCTTCTTCTACACCTGCTGCCCCTTTGACAGCACCCATCCCCTTGGTCATGTCCACATTTACCCGGAGGCCTTTCACTTAAACTAGCTTTCTCTGTTTGTATTTCCTTCATTAGCTCTGTTTCAAATTTTGCCATCAAAACAATATCTTCAGGGTATAAGAGCCCCTGTTGCAATCCTTCATTGCACTTCTCTAGATACCACCACCATCGCTGTCATCAAAAGCAACAAATTTGGAACAGTTCCCTGATGCAGCCTTCACCTCAAAACTTTCATTATCATCATCTGCTGTACTGACCACCACTACTGCTTCCACATACATGTGTGTAAGATGGAAATTGAACCAACAACTTTGTTGGCCCAGTTATTTAGCCATTATTTAACAGAACCTGAGTCTCAAGTCAGAAGCTAACCCTTCTGAAGATCCATCCATCCATCCATTATTCAACCCTCTATATCCTAACTACAGGGTCACAGGGGTCTGCTGGGCCAGTCCCAGCCAACACAGGGCGCAAGGCAGGAAACAAACCTTGGGCAGGGTGCCAGCCCACCGCAGGGCACACACACTAGGGACAATTTAGGATCGCCAATGCACCTAACCTGCATGTCTTTGGACTGTGGGAGGAAACCCACGCAGACACAGGGAGAACATGCAAACTCCACGCAGGGAGGGAAGTGAACCCAGGTCTCCTTACTGCGAGGCAGCAGCGCTACCACTGCGCCACCGTGCCGCCCCCGTTCTGAAGATGCCCTATAAAAATACCACTGTTGTTAGAGAGAGTAGAGATTGTGGTGAAAAGGACAGTGTCTTGTGCTTACTTATAGGTGGGAGAATGGGCCAGCCACACCATGGGTCAGTTAGGGGACCATCTCCTGTGACTAAAAGTTATTTGTTATTTTGTGTGTTTTCTGTTCCTTCTTATTCCTTCTGGTTCACACCCCCCCAAATATCTGATTAAATTCTATTATTGCACACCTGTTTTTTCCTTTACATGGGCTTCCCTGGTTTTATTTGGGGTTTGGAGGTGACTCTTGGTTCCATCTGAGGATCGCAATATTATAAGAAATGACAGAGCTAAAATCATATTAAGACTTTTCAGGAAACATCTGAAGTTAATATCCTTCTAATTATGCATTTCTGTGTGGCAATTACAGTTTTCAAGGAAGTGTTTAGGGGAGTCCATTACCTTTTTGGAATTCTTCTGCAGTGTTGGGAACTTGGAATATACCACACTACACAGTAATCACTGCGATGGGCTGGTGCTCTGCCTGGGGTTTGTTTCCTGCCTTGCACCCTGTGTTGGCTGGGATTGGCTCCAGCAGACCCCCATGACCCTGTAGTTAGGATATAACGAGTTGGATAATGGATGGATGGATGGACACAGTAATCATATTCTGCTCCTAATTGTTCAGAACAGATTTTTCCAATTAAGTATTCCCAAGAATTTATAGGGATGTTTTGATTGAAAACGCTCACATTTTAAGGATCAGGGTGAAGCTACCAGTTTACATCACTGGTTTATAATTTGGCAAAAGGTTTGATCCTGATTTATTGATAATTTTGGACAATGCTAGTCACAGGCTTTGCATGTAATCATTATTGTGACCTTGGGTTTTACATGAAGATGAACATTAGTGCATACAAACAGAAGTGAATAGAATTTAAGATACACTGCTGAAAAAATAGGAAGTACACAAAGCAGCATCACTGCTATTTTCATAGATGAACCAGAAGACCTTTTATGTGACAATTATTCACCCCCAGAAGAAATTAATGATGTCATAATTGCATAAGGAAGCATTGTACCAAAAATATACTGGAATATGCTTACCCGTGTTTCTTTTTTTTAGTTTCTAAGACGCATCAAAGAAAGATGAATGGCTGTAGGTTACAGAATATCTAATGTAACCGTTCCCTAAAATAGTAGAGTAGGGCTTAATTGGGTTAGGAGGCAATTAAAAGAACACAATAAACTCGACTTCCGAAGCAAGTCCCTTGCTGCAATCAGTACCAAACCATTTATGTATTTAACATAAATCTCCTGCAGTGTAATAGCCTGAATGGGTAATTTGTTTCTGGATTAAACATTTTATAATGCACTTTTCCATCACTCTCTATTAATGTGAATTGCTTTCTATTGAACTTGAATACATTTTGTTAATTTTTCTGAAATGGTACCAGGTATTGTAGCAATGAGGCCATGCCCTGTAACTGTTAAAGGTTGACGTGATTTTATTTACAATATGAAGGGTAATGGCAAGTGAAAAAAAACACAAATAAACACACAAACCCCTGCATGTCTTTAGTGGTTTTGCTTGTTAATCTCTGAAGCTACTGTGTGATGCCATATATTTTAATGATTGACTAAACGTCTGGCATACATGTGCCTGCTGCTTGGTCTGTTGGAGGGAGTGGCTCAGCTCTGCCATCCTGTCACACTTCCTCAGAGCTCTCACCTCTCATGATCTGTCCTCACTTCTAGCCAACCATTGGCTGTGCCAGAAAGCCGTTTGTTTACCACAACCATGTTTTGTGCCCCTGGACTACTGATAAGGGGAAAAACACTATGTACTGTTTTCCAGTCCTAATAATCTTCTGAATTCACCTGCTGCCCTAAGACTGGTGGCGAGTGATCAGATGGGCCAAGAAAAGTTGCTAAATCATCGTGAAGCATTGCACCCCCTTTCATACTATAAACTCTGCTTACACTGCTCTCTTTTCTCTTACACTTTCCATTAAGGCACTGCAAACATACCCCCAGTGTTTCATATCCTCTTGTTGATAACAACATTCTTTGAGGTTTACATTTGAGATGTTCTATTGACAACATTTATAAACTTTCGGAGTGTGTACATCAAAGGAAATTGTAAATTGACACAGAAGAACAACATGTTATGTTACATTTTCACAATGTCAAATGTCTGAGTGGTGGCGCTGCTGCCTCGCAGTTAGGAGACCCAGGTTCACTTCCTAGGTCCTCCCTGCGTGGAGTTTGCATGTTCTCCCCATGTCTGCGTGGGTTTCCTCCCACAGTCCAAAGACATGCAGGTTAGGTGCATTGGTGATTCTCAATTGTACTTAGTGTGTGGGCGGGTGTGTGTGCCCTGCGGTGGGCTGGCGCCCTACCCAGGATTTGTTCCTGCCTTGTGCCCTATGCTGGCTTGGATTGGCTCCAGCAGACCCCCATGACCCTGTGTTAGGGTATAGCGGGTTGGATAATGGATGGATGGAAGTGTTTGAGTACTCACGTGTTATTACAGTATGTTGTTTGAGGATTAGCATAGGGACTATTACATAGCACAGTAGCCTATTCAATCTTGCAATTTCTGATTCAGGGTCAGAGGGGGTCAGGGCCTTGGGCTCAAGTTAGGAACTATCCCAGGGCAGGGTGTGATATAGCGAGTCCATGGATCAGAATAAAAGCCCAGTTTTTACATAAATAATCGGTTCACCGACAAAAGCGCGATAGACATATGCACCCCGACAAAACCGCGACGGACAAATGAGCGCCGACAAACCCGCTAACTGGTTTTCGACAAATGCGCCGACAAAATCGCGAGAGAGGCCAAGAGAGAGGGACGCCCTTGCTGCAATTCTTCCTACATACGCAGGGCGTGATCTTAAGGACTATCTGCGTGCCGTGCTGATGGCATGCCGCGTCTCATAATATTGACTTCTAAAATAAACATTTTTATATATGCTTTAAACTAGTAATTCATATTTAATGAAACTTTCGCGATTTTGTCAGCGCGATTTTGACGGCACGTTTTAATCGGCGCTATTTTGTCGGCGCGCATATGTCTATCGCGCAAATGTCAGGTCACTCACAGCTTAAAGAGGGGGCATGGTGGTTTGGCCGGAGCGGTTTCTGGATACGGCGTGAGGCGGGCATTTCCTTGCTTATGTGCACAGGTGAGGAATTGTCCGCATCCGTAATTAAGGCCGGGAGCTGCTAATTGCCACGTCCCCGCAATAAATAACAGTAGCGCGAGGCAAAAGAAAAAAGAACGGTAAAGGAAAGGAAGAGGTGGAGAGCGAGAGAGCAGCACTGGGGAAAGAGTGGACGAGCCAGCCAGCTGTGAAAGAGAGGGGTCAGCATGGTCAGGGGTTCCAGATGGAGCAAGTGATCGACGTTCATGGGACAGGATGACTCCCACTGAGGCTTTTAATAGAGTGGGTACAATTGGGGAAAAGTCCACCCTAGGGATGGATCCAAGGGACGACTTAGAGGACAACCGACCCCGAGCGGAGAGGCAGATGCTGGTGGAGGCAGTCATGACAGGGGTCGGTAGAATGAGGACCGCGGTGGCTGAAGTCTCTTCCGCTGAATATACCTTGAGTGAGCTGGAGAGACTGGGAAGGAGCAAAGCTTGGCTGGTGTGACCCCAATGTTGTCAATAAGATTTTAATCTCGTTTTAGCCTTGTTTTAGCGCTTGGGATTTTTACCTTTTTAATGTATTATTTATTTCTTTAATAACGTTTGAAGCACTGCACTATTGATTTGCACATTTTGTTTTGACTGTTTTTAAATAAAAGCACCTTTGCACCTTTATGCACCATCCCCTTGCTTCATTGTGTCTTCACTGATCAGCTCATCCGGTGACATTACCGACGGTGTCGGGTTCAAGTGCTCCCAAAACGGAGATGGGAGCATGAAGTGGAAGCCGCAGCGTCACACAGGGCTCCTGTCCACCAAAGGGCCCACTCACAATGGGCTAATTCAGAATTACCAATCACCCCAACACAAAGGTTTTTGGAGCATGGAAGTAAAACTAGTCTGCCTGAAGAAAACTCCATACAGACACAGGAGGAATGTCCACAATCCAGATAGAAAACAACTGGCTGTGCTACAATGGATCTGTGTGGTAAGACATCTACCCACTGTACCACCCTGTTGGAAATACAACCCAGCCAATGCACTAATGTTACACTTACTGTATGACACTTCAATAAGGTGGCACCATTTAGATATGAAGTAGTCAGACCTTGCAGTTAGGATATCCTCTGGGCATCTCCTATAAAGGTGTGCCAAACAGAAACATGGGTACCTTACATAATAACTGACATCATTGCAAGGAAATAAAATAGCCAAAATGAATATTTTTTAAATGTTATAAAAACATAATGCATTGATTATGTGTCATTTAAAAAATTCCTCCTCTATTTTTGGACCGTTACCTGTTCTGATTTATATTAATGACATTGATTCTGGTGTAGTCAGTAAACTTCACAGATTCATTAAAATTGGAGGAATGGTAACTAAGAAGGCAGCAGAAACAATCCAAAAAGACTTGGATAATCTTCAGAACTGGGTAATGCTTGGAAAATGCAGTTTAATGCAGAAAAGTGCAAAGTGCCACACATGGGCAAAAGAAAGGTCCATTATAAATACAAGATGGGAGACACTGCCCTAAAGGAAGCAACCTCTGAAAAAGATTTTGGGTGGTTTATCTTGACACCATATCCTCATCATCTAAGCATTGTGCAGAAGTGGATAAAATGGCAAGTAGAGTTATATTATAAAAAAACAATGAATATAAATCAAGGGATGTTATGCTCAGTCTGTATAATGAACTAAAGAGACCTCATCTGGAGCATTGTGTGCAATTCTGGACACCATGGTTCAAGAGACATATAGCGACACTTGAAACTGTCCAGAGGAGAGCAACCAAGTGCATCCCAGGACTTAAAGGCATGTCTTACTCTGACAGACTTAGGGAATTAAATGTGTTAAATGTTAGGGAGTAGGTCTCCAGAAATACCATAATTAATGTAATCAACACAACAATATAAAAGGGGCACATCAAACGCACCATTATCTGAGTTAGAGGATATCCCTAAAAAACAATCTTTGAGACATGTGGGTTTAGTTCTAACAATTTAGATTCCCTGGTTTCTGCCTTCTTGCTACAATTCTTTAATTAGCATCTTGGTAAAGAGGACTATAGGACAGATCTCTGGTCTTGACTTTGGCTTCGGTCAACGTTTCCTCTTCTAGTCAACCCCATTTCTCAATCAGCTTTTCCTTAAGCTAGGCACAGCACATAAAACGAAAAGATAGCATTTCAGGTATGAGGTGAGAGGGGTCTGTGGCGATGCACATTTTTTAAATAAATAATTGTGGAGAGCTAGGTTTCCATTTGGGTGCAGGTGCAAGTGAAAGTGTGCCTGAGAGGCCTCGGAGCGTTGATGGGAAGATCGGCGAGCCTGCGTTCACATGTGGATATGCGTGGCAGCCAATTTCCTCATTAGCACTCCGGGGTCTGCGATCGCCTGAATGGAATATAAAGAGGAGCCTGAGGAAGAAAATGGAACAGAATGAGAGAGAGAAAGGAAAAGACTGGGGTTTACAGAGATGAAAGAAATGAAAGGATTGGCAGAATTATGAAGGAGCTGATGCTGATGGTGAGAGGAGGCAGGTGGTCAGGAATTGCATGACAGAGGTCACTCCAGCTGAGTGCGCTTGGAACAGAAGTGACCTACCACAGCTGGAGGCCAACGAATGGTGGCAGGAGACGTTAGCAGTACTTGTGGTGTCGAAGTACAGTGCCCTGTGACGTGGTGGGCACCCGAGCGTGTTTTAAAGGTTGTTGAATGTCCCTGCCAGTGGATGTCTTCTCTGGCTGAAGAAACCTGTAAGAGTAAGCAGAGGAGGTGTTGGTTTTCAAGCGAACAAACCATGGTTCATGGAGTTTTTGAAGACAGGATTCTGCCAGAGTTTTAACCTTGTTTTTAAGGATGTTCTATTTACTGTTTATTATTAAATTTTAACCTCCACTGGAAGAACAATCTCTTTTAATGTAATTATTTATTGAAATATTCAATTATTATAATGGAAGAAGCACTGCACTATTTTGCACTTGGTGTGTGATTGCTCATAAAAGTACTATGTGCACTTCGCACCACCTTTTGTTTCTTATGTGTCCTCATTGCTTGGCTCAACCTCATTTCATGAATATTGAACTTCCTGGGTTTAAAGGAGAGTATGGCAGCTGCAGCCAACCTGGACCATCACATAGACATCAAAGCAAATGAACCGGCATTAGTTAGCTTGTCGCAGGTGGCCTGCCATTTATCAAATAATTAATTTTACTGAGACTTCCATATTCAATTTTTAAACCCACTCTGTCTTCTTCTAGACATCTTTATGCACAAGCAGTCGCACCTACCAATTAACTAACCTGCACCTCTTTGGAAGGTGGGAGGAAAGTCCAGGTAGACATGTGGAGAACATGCAAACTCCACTTTCCATCCAAAACAGTGACCGGCTTGGACCTGAACCCACTCTCCTTTGCCTTGTGGCTAACGTGATGCCAAAATACACTCCAGATTGGCAAGTTATTGAACAAATAAATCAGGAGAAGAGATAATCAAGAGGTTGAATTATAAATTGACTCAGATTATCTTCAATGAACTACTGCAGGCGTCCAGCACCGAGTTCATCCATCTTGACACTAAAGGATTATTAATCAATGGCATTTCCTTCTTTATAATATTGTGCGGAGTGATACACAGAATTATTTAGAAAGCAGGAATATGAAACATTGAGATGGTATAAAGTGTGATCAATTTGTCTTAAACTTCCAGATGTTTTTCTCTTTAACAAAATTGCTGAAAGTTTTCAGTTTCTCCCTTGAGTTGATGTGGTCAGTTTACCACAGCTAATGAATAACACCATTGTGCTAAGGCCAAGTACCAGTCTCTCACTTTTAACTTCATGGTGGCATTCCATGTATGAAATTACAATGTCGCCTCTAAAAGAATGTCAAATATGCGTGACATATGTCTCGTTATACTCATTACTAAAAGAGGCAAGCCTGGCAATTGTCAGTGACCCAAGGCAGTTTATTAAATATACTGGCCATCATCTCAGACTCCTTTGGAAATATAAAGGACTAAGGGATGAAGATTTTCTGTTTTTATGAGGTACAGTATAGTGCTCATCATTGTCCACTGTAAGAAAAGATAATGAAAGGCAGCCTTGGGGTGGACAGGAAGTGCAAAGAAACATAAAAGTGGTTTAGTCACAGGGGAGACTGTACTTCTTAGCAATATCATATTGAAAATACCTTACACAAAAATCCAAAGAATGTTATATAGCAAGAAATGTTGAACCAGCTACTTCAGGCTTTTTAGAATATATGCCTACAGTAAAGAGGAAACTCCATACTTTTTAGCATGAAAGTGTTGTGCTTCGTAAAGTACCAGATGACTATGGAGGTTCTAATCTTCATAAATCAAAATTTCACAATTGAGGTTGGACCTTATTATGTTGACTTATATACCACTTGACTAAGTAATCTTACTGTACAGTATATGCCGTTCTGCTGGGGCCTGAATCTATGGACTTACACTGCCATGGTTCAGTTTAGCCATTCCAATATGGCAGTGTCTTAAATGTTAGTACAGCAAATGGCCATAGGCGGAGTTTAAGGGGGGACGGGTCCCCAACAGATGCACTATGTTACTAAAAAAATCTCCAATGAAAGTTTATTTATTTTTTAATGCCACAGGTAATGTAAATACTGTATGTTGATAATCACCGAATATGATGATAAAATCCATTCCACCTACACAACTCTCACATACACCTCACCTATCCTTAAAAAGGAATATACTCTGTACTACTTAAATTATGGATTAGTTTACTGTTTCAAATGTGCCTCAAGAGACATCACATCAACTTGTATGTTTTGTATTCTGTATTTTCCTATTTTGCACGTCCAATAGCCACTGCTGTCGGCAAAAGTGACTGTCAAGCAGATGTTTAAATGATTGCAAAGTTGAACGCATGTCCATGTGTCCATGTCTTATACACTGAATTTAGGATCGCCAACCCACCTAGTCTACATGTTTTTTAAAACAGCCCAGTCCAAGAACATTTGACATCATGCATACATTTTCTAATTTGTTTAAAAAATAAGAATGTGTTTGATTTGCCAAATGTACAAAAATCACACAAAAAAAAAAGTTTTCTATCATTCTAATATTGTTACTGGGACTTGTGTTTAGCACTAAAAATAAGTAACATGATAATTATATTTGGATACTAACCCTCACCTATTCTGTTTCTCTTCTCGGTACTCAGATGTGGCACTTGATGCCACAGTCCACCTGCCAAGTTGTTTTGCCTGCCTAAAGTAAAGTCATCCCTGATGGACGATATCAGGAATCATGGGAAAGAGGGATCCGTTCATCGGATTGGCCGGCCCAGCGCTGTTTCAGCTGTATGGCCAAATGGGGGAGGCAACTTGATGGATGAGGTCTCCAAACATATCCAAATCATATTATGGGATATAATCTACTGTTAAATTCTGCTACGTACTTCTAAAATTTTTATTTTATACTGTATTGAGGATTTGTTCTGTTCTGTGTATTGTGTTGCATTGATCCCCTTTTTTTTGACACCCACTGCACGCTCAGCCTACCTGGAAAGGGGGTCTCTCTTTGAGCTGCCTTTCCCAAGGTTTCTTCCATTTTTTTCTACAAGGTTTTTTTTTTGGAAGTTTTTCCTTGTCTTCTTAGAGAGTCAAAGCTGGGGGGCTGTCAAGAGGCAGGGCCTGTTAAATCCCATTGCGGCACTTCTTGTGTGATTTTGGGCTATATAAAAATAAATTGTATTGTATTGTATTGTGTATCATTTCACAATCTTAAAGTTCTTAAATATGTTATTTAAAGTGAGATTTAGGTTATGTTTTAACTTTATATTACAAACAATGTGACTTGGGATATGATAAAAATATGTAGCATTATGGTTATGACTATTTTTATGGTTTGTCTGGTCCAACCAGGTTGTAATGCCCAACTTGGCCTATGCTCCTGGCTCTCTTATTAATCCCCTTTGACTAGGCACAATGAACGTTCAGTCTCGTCACTGTTGACTTGGATAGGCCATTCACCCTGTTTCTTCCATACTCTTCCATGTATAAAAAATAAATTAGACTTGGAGCACTGGGATATCTTTTGGTCTAAATACTAAGAGAAAGCATTGGAGGCAATCATAAAAGTCTGTCTCCTTGAACTTGGGTTTGGTGATAGAAGAGGATAGTCTCAAGGTAATATCAGTGTCCTTCTTTCAGCTAGAACATGCTAGTATGGGCACCAGCTAACAACTGATCCATGCAGGCAGGGTTGTCCCACCAAATTCAAGCATTTTGACAATCTGCTGGACTCTAAGGCTAAGAGAATGAATGCTGTAATGATTACTGACTGGTAAGGAACTACAGTACTTGGACTTAGAACGGAATTGCATTGCTGTGACACAACTTCAACAAGTCAAATGAACCACCCACTTTAAATACAATAATTTAGAGGTTATTTTGAATAGCTCATCTTTAGCATTACCAGTTCAGGGGCATTCTTTGCAATATTTGCATAGTTAAAACGACATACTGTGAAAGGGTGGCTGGCTAGCAATGGAACTATCTGAGTAGCAATGGACTAATGGAAGACTCCAAAGGAACCTCCACAAGGGTGAGACAAGGAGATCCGCAATAGCAGAGAGAGTGCCACTGGGGTTTGACAGAACTTGCACATTAATGAGTCCCCTGGAAGAGACAAAGGCACCAGTGCAAGAGCAAGATAGCTTAGACCTGGGAGGAAAAGGGCATTTTCCCCAAGCACTCCAGAGGGTAGATAACCCATCAGGTGTTGAAGATCTCCGACCATCTACAGGACAATGAAAGAAAGAGGGATGGAAGTGGAAGCTAACCACAGGACTTTCAGAGGGGGCCAGGCTTGTTTGGTTAAATATTAGCTTATTTGTCTCAGTATTGTATTGAGAACATTTTCAAAGGTATTACAGTTTTTGATTCAGTTATTTGGAACAATGGTTTATTCCAGATTCCCATGACCTTTTCTGTTACTTTTCTGGGAATTGTTTTCGCCAGACAGGAGAACACACAACCCAGTAGATGCCAGGGCAGGACCCTGTCAAAAGGACTATGGAGAGCTGTCATGGGGTCACAAGACCACCAAGCCTACAGATGGCAATACCCTAGCAGAAAAAGATGGGGTCTAGCTGCCCAATTCTACAGGCAATGTCAAGGAGGACTACCAGGAGAGAAACCACTAAGAGGGGGGAGCTGGACCCCAGTATAGAGGAATTAGCTGAAGTAGTCTACAGGTAGTTGCTGACTTACGACCACATTTAGTTCCGACAGACGGATGCAAGATGGACCATTATATTCAAACCTGACCATATACAGTATATAGTACTGTATAACAAGTCCCTTAGATCTTTTTGTTTTATATGCTTTTTATCAGCATCCTTAGGACATTGCACAGATTTTCTCTCACCTATTTTTATAAATTATTTTATTACTATTTTTATTATTTGGTTTTGTTATTACTGTCTTTTATAGGCTACGTAGAGTTTCGCGATGCAGGGATACCAAGAGCCAGTACAGGAACTTCAACCAGGTGCTCCTATAGCCAAGGATGAATCATCCTGATATATTTTAAAGCAGCCTTGGGGATTAAAAGCAAGCAAATTCACCAGAATGTCAACCTACCAATGTTCATAGTCACATGTCGATGTACCTTACTGAGAAAGGGCACCAGACAGCATACAAACGACTCAGGGAATCTCTTACTTTAAGTGTAATTTAGCAATCAAGGATTGCTGGTGTCATGTTTGAACAGAACAAATGGTGCATCCTATTGAACAGTTTGAAATAGCAAGTGCCAGACACATCAATTTAGGTCTTTTTGTGGGCTCTTCAGAAAGGTCGTTGAAGGTGTAAGCAAAGGCCAATACACAAATTATCAGATAGTTCACCAAAGTTCTAAGGCTAATACAAATTCATGTCAAAATAAAATCAACCCCAAACTAGAATCTTTTCGCTAATAGTTTTTTTTCTCGAGCACAAGTCTCTCATAAAGTCACTCCTGCAATTTTAAGTAAGGAAGTTCTTTATTGTGTTTGGCCATTTTATATCTTGTGATCACATGGCACATAAATAGCATGCCTAGCAGCCATGCAACATAATAGTGACCAGACACACAAAATGCAAACAGATACTCAAAACAGCAATTAAACTACATTAAAGTAAGATAAAAAATAAGCAATCATTAATGCAAATTAAAAATGCAAAAATAAATCAGAAGGCTGTCCTAGCATTCCCAATAGTCTAGCTCAGGGGTTGCCATGTCCAGTCCTGGAAGACCACCGTGGCTGCAGGTTTTCATTCTAACCCTTTTTTAATGAGTGCCCTGTTTGGCTGCTAATTAACTTCTTGTGAATTCATTTTAATTGACTTCTCTTTTAAGATTTGTTCCCCTGAATTTCTTCATCGTTCCTCTTTATTGCTTCATTTCTTTCCTTAAATGGCACCCAAACAGAAATGAAATATGAAGCGAGGGAGCCAACAGAAGATCAGCTAAGTCAGGACCTCAAACTCCAGCCAACTGCTTAATTAGGCGCCGATTCTTGTCGTTAATCAAATCCGTTCTTTAATTCCGTGGCTTGTTGCTGCTCTCGTGGTGCATTAGCAGACATTTCTGAAATTGTTGATTTTCGCTTTTCTAAGTGCACACTGTTAAATTATTTTAAATGTGGACATGAGCAAATTGACATTCTTGAGACCTTCATATTTCTTTATTTTCAGATATTGTATGATGGATACCAGTTATTTTGACGCATTTTGTATCGATTAAGGGACCCGAGTCTTCGAGAGCAAGTCAGTTAAAATTAGTTCAAAATAAGTTAATTAGCAGCAAAAATAGGTCAGTCATTAAGAAAAGGGTTAGAATGAAAACCTGTAGCCACAGTGGTCTTCCAGGACCGGAGTTGGTGACCCCGGTCTAGATGGCTGCCATTGATAATTACACGCTACATGCACAATTATTAGGCAAGTCAGCATTCTGAGTTTATCATTAATTCTGTGTACATTTTAAATCTGGTCTAAACCCTATAAATCTGAATGGTTATTGGATATAATCATTTTAGGTGATATATGTGTTTAATGAGAGAGGATGTAAATGAAAGTGCTTAACACCTTATAACATGGGTGCCCAACTGTGATCCTGGAGGGCTACGGTGGCTGCAGGTTACCATTCTAATCCCTTTCTTAATAAGTGACCAGTTTTTGCTGCTAATTAACTCCTTTTGTCTTAATTTTAACTGACTTGCTATTTAAGACTTAGACTCTTCAATTGTTTCATTTTTCCTTAATTACGTGTAGCAGCCAAAGAATAATGACATATAAAATTAACCAACATATGACCAGCTAACCTGTGTCCAACCATTCAATATCTGAAGATAAATAAAGGTCTCAGTAATATTGATCTTCTCAGGTCCACAAAACATTATGACAGTGTTCTTACAAAAAAACAAAATCAACCATTTTGCAAAAATCTGTGGTGTCAGAATGAGAATGAGAATAACAAGTTTAATTAACAACAACAATCGGCTTCTAATTAAGAAGCTGGTTGGAGTGAAATTGGTTGGAGTTTGAGACCCATTTAGGTGGTCATCTGTTATCTAATTTTTGTTTGTCTTTCATTTAAAGACAAAAGAAGCAACTCAGGGAACTGAATCTTAAAAAACAAGGCAACTGAAATTAACAGAAGAAATGTCAACTAACAGCAGAAATCAGTCACTAATCAAGAAAGTGTCAGGAAGGAAAATCTTCAGCCATGGTAACCCTTCAGGATCGGAGTTAGACACCCCTGCTTTATATTAAGGTGTGAATCTTTATTATCTCAGGTGAAATGGGTAAAAAAAAGACACTTAACTGATACTGAAAAGTGAAAAATGCCTTTCAGATGGATACAACACTCTGGAAACTGCTAAACTACAGAGGAGTGACCATTTAAAGTCAAACATTTTCTTTCAAATAGTCAGCAAGGTTGCAAAAAAACACGGGAAGAAGAAAAGACACAAATTAACTGCAAAAGACTTTAAAATAATTAAACATGAAGCTAAAAGGAACCCATTAGTGTCATTCTAGAACTGCAATCTACCTGGAGCAGTCAATAAGTAAAAGGTGTCAAGTACTCAGAGACATGGCTAAGGTAATGAAGGTGGAAGCATAGCCACCACTGAGTAAGATTCACAAATTTAAGGCATCAAGACTGGACCAAGAAATACCTGAGGACTGATTTAATAGAAGCTTTGACAGACAGATGAAATGAAAATGACTGCTGATGGACCAGACCGGTGGGCCCATGGCTGGATCATTGATGGACACAGGACACCAGTTCGAGTCAGGTGCCAGCAAGTTCAGGGAGGACTATTGATGTGAGCTTCTATCATTAAGAAGAAGCTACTTGGACCTTTTTCGAGATGAAGATGGGCTGCTAATCAGTTCTCAGTCCTACTACTGGTTTATGAAAGGTACTTTCTTGAAGCAGTGATACAAAAAAGAAATCCGTAGCATTTAAAAAGAGAATGATCTTTTATTTAGAACAATGCTCCATCGTACGCATCCAAGTACTGCAACCACTGCTTGGCTAGTCAGCAAGCCCTCAAAGATAATGACCTGACTTAAGTCCTGTTGACAACTTGTGGGCCCTTCTCAAATGTGAGATTTACAATGAGAGCAGACAATACACGCTTTGAAAAGCATGCAGGAGGCTGCGGTTGCTGTTTCAGTGAGAGTTCATCGTGAACAGATCAAGAAATGTATGGACTGTATGGAAGGGATGCTCATGGCATTTTTTTCAAAAGAAGAGTGAAAGTGCAGGTCAGTTAATATTTTTCAAATACCAAAAATGTTATTTGTTAATTGTGTGTCATTTTGTTATTTATTTGTTGCACTTACTGCAAAATGTCAGAGTAAATACATGAGTGAGATTGTAATTCAGATGCCTAATAATTGCACATACTTGTAGTTTCTCCAGAGAAAGACAGAACTCCCTTCTCTTTTGTGAAACATTTAGGTCTGATGATATAAAATACACTTTTGGATTGACTGAGAGCGTGGTATTTGTTGTACAAAAAAATAAATTCTGAGGAATACCATTTGCCTAGGGTGGCACGGTGGCGCAGTGGGCAGCGCTGCTACCTCGCAGTTAGGACACCCGGGTTCACTTCCCAGGTCCTTCCTGCGTTCAGTTTGCATGTTCTCCCCGTGTCTGCGTGGGTTTCCTCTGGGTGCTCTGGTTTCCTCCCACAGTTCAAAGACAGGCGATTCTAAATTGTCCCTGGTGTGTGCTTGGTGTGTGTGTGCCCTGCGGTGGGCTGGCGCCGTGCCTGGGGTTTGTTTCCTGCCTTGCGCCCTGTGTTGGCAGGGATTGGCTCCAGCAGACCCATGTGACCCTGTAGTTAGGATTTAGCGGGTTGGACAATGGATGGATGGACCATTTGCCTAATAATTGTAATTGCAGTGTATATTATGTATATTCCCTATAACTAAATGGTATATTATATGGAATATACTGTATATTCATTTTTAATAATATTGTATGTGTATTACATATGTGCTTATGGGAAATATTATATTATTTCTTTTGACTTCAAGTTCAAACCATATGGGCATCAAGGTGATCTTTGACCCAAAGCATCAAAGGCTTTAAATGTGGGGTCTGCATATACGTTCCTTTACAAAATGCAGATAAAACAATATGGTTACAGTAGGTGAATTTAGAAACTAACAAAAATATTGGAGGAAATATGTTTTTACAATCACAATGCCCACCTATCAAATTAATTTAAAATTGTATTCTTCCAATATAAATTACCTTTTTTTGAATTGTGTTCATCATCGTGCTCTATTTTATTGTTTGGAGTTTCAGCACTATTGTCTTTCTTCTCGTTCTCTTGCTCAGATTCATTTTCTCCACCGGTCTCAGCACATAAATGTCCGTCTATACTGCAGGTTTCTGACTGTGACTTGGCACTTCTTGTGTCATCATCCTTATCTTTGACTTCACTGATATCATCTGTAGAACTCCTCTTTATTTGTTCAACCTGCTCTATGCCATCTGATGAATGAACACTGTTGGTTTTGTCTTCATCAGAACTGCCATTGATTTTTTCATTTTTCTCAGTCTTTGCATAATCTTCATCACCTTGTTTTAGTTCACTTTTATCTGAGGAGGAACACTTTTGAATGAACCCAATAAATTTAACACCTTCGTCTGCAATGTCCTGAACCTGGAGAGAGAAGAAAACAGAACTTTTTTAAATTTTTGGTTAGATCTGAACTTATTAATGAATACATCTAAAATGAATAAATACTTCAAAACAGTTGAAATCTTGGGCTGTAAACAGTCGCACAACAGTTTGTTTTTTTTAACTCCATTTCTACTAAAACATCCCAAACACGTACATGATTTGCTCAAACGTTGAGTCTAAAGTGTCCCTGTGTGAGCGTGAGAGTGTGTTTGAGTGGACCCAACGTCCATTAAAGAGCTGCTCCCTGGTCTTTTTACTTTTCCGAGTCTTGTTCTGAGTCTGAACAAAGCTGGTTTGAAGAAAGCAAAAGACTGGCTGTATTTGTCAGTACTGGATGGCCAGCACAGACTCCACCATACAGTACCCAGGAGAGGAGGCACAGGAGGCCTTCAAGACAAAAAAGTGGGACTGTGTCCAACTTTGTTAAAAACTCTCTTTGCCAACTGGCCATAGTTCATCATTCAATTAATACATGGAAACTAAAAATGCCTGTCCATGTTTAATCAGGTCTTGCTTTGTTCTCCATATGTTTTACAAATCTGTATTTTTTTGTGTACTAGTTCTGTATTTAGTGTAATCTATACTTTTGTTTTAACTATGAAATTGTTCACAGCGTCCTGCACCTGCACTCAGTCAAGAGCATGATAAAAAATAAATTGTAACTTATTTATTTTGTGAAAATGAAGAATACATGAATAGAAAACACGTTCTGTTTTCAGTTGAAGATTTTTTTACTTACACTGAAAAGAAGAAACAATGTCTGCAATATTAGACTGTATGTGGATCTTGTTTTTCAGTGGATTTTGTAGGTTTTACAATTAAACACAAGGCACTTTGCCAAAGTATAGCACAGTTGACAAATTTTATTATTCACAGCAAATAAAGCTTGGTGTAAAGAAAAAGCCTAAAAAAGCATTAAAAAACAAAACACTTTGAAAATATGATGAATGGTAGAGTTTTGTTTCTAACACTAGTAACTGAAATCAATTAAGGTGTTTTTATAAATATTACACCACTAACATCAGGTTTCCTATTTCTTAAAGTGTGTTTATTGTAATACTTTGGAATGATGTAACAGTTGCTGCTTTTAATATTGAAATGTTGTCATTTTGACATTACAGCCTGTACAAGGATTCGAGAAGTCAAGCTTATTACTTTTGTGCATATATATATATAATGTGTAATATTTATTTATATATATATATATGTGTGTGTGTATGTATGTATGCATATACTGTATGTATAAGTATGTGTGTGTGTATATATATATATATATATGTACAGTATGTATGTATGTGTGTATATATATATATATATATTTTGTGTGTGTGTGTGTGTGTGTGTGTGTGTGTGTGTGTATATATGTATGTATGTATATACTGTATGTGTGTATATATATGTATGTATATGTAAGGGCTTCAAGTGTCAGTGCTCTTGTGGCACTAAATTGGCATCTCTGTCTGAGTCCTGTGCATGAACACTACAAAAAATTCAAATTCACATTGTTAAAATTACTGAATATAATTTAAAGTGATTGCAACAGTACATGCTGTCTATTCTTCCGCAAGATTAAACAAGATAGACGATGTACGCATAGTGTAGCATTCAGGTACATTCGGTGACTAAGTTAACTGACATAAAAGATAGAGCATTTCATGTTTTTTATTTACTTCATCCAAGAATCAGTTATTACACTTTTGTTTATTAAACAGTTTTGTAACAATGAGTCATATTTGAAAATAATAGCAATACTTGAATGCAATTCCATGTGTTAGACCACATTAATTCCATGCTTTTTAACAGCACTTTACAATGGAGTTTGAAACGGTGGCTCAATACCATTCATACAAAGCAGAGTCCTGTCCAAGTGATGTAAAATGGCATCAACTGATATGTTGCTGGTAGAGGGTCTGTGACTAACTGTTGTTCAATTGTCTTAAACATAACATGTTTGAAAGAACACCCAGTAAAGTAGTATCCACTAATTAATATTTGAAAAATATCTATTAATACACAAAGAACCAAACTAGCGTAACATCAGTATCAATATCAACCTTTGAAAGGAGGAAAAGAACTGAAATAAGTTCCTTTTCTAGCTACTGTATTAATATTTGTTAAAACCCAGTAATTTATTAAAATTACATAACTAAGTAAGAACCTGGAAAGGAACTGATGTATTGCATACCGGGAATACGAATGTTACACGATGGGCAGGAAGATCAGGGGCTTGCCGCGAGTGTTCATGTATATCTGGGATTGGAAGGTCAGAGGCTGGGTGCCAGAGGTCAGGGTCTCAAGCCACTGAAGCCCCGCACCTCCTGCTGCCGCTGCCCATTTTTAAAACGCCTCCTGAGTTTATATGAGTGAGGGCAGCTGCATCTTTCCCAGGTTAATAATTAGTTCAAACAACATTTAGCTGCAGGTTGATAATGTCGGTTCTTTATAATAATAATCAACAGATAATCAAGTCAGTCATCTATATGCACACATAATGGCTTTCGCTTTCTATTTATTTCCAGAGATGTGCCTTTTTTATTTTATGTTATTCTGTTATCTCTATTAGTTACCTTACCTGATGCTGCCATGTCGGCTGTGTGTGCGCTCGGCCCGCCGTTTTACTCATTTACATGTACATTGGGCGCCCAAGCGGCTGTCAGGCGAGGAAACGGGGGAAAATACAGAAATTCAACCAACCACTATCAGGGTAACATTGAAACAGTAAAGAAATTCCTTGAAGTCGCACAGAACGTTACTCCATTTTAAGATGGACAAGTTGGCAAATTTGCCAATGCTTTTCAATTGAAAACTTTGTAATTTTAAAACTTTGTGCCGCGTGATTTGTTTGAGATATCACAATGAAAACTGAAGTTTCTTTATAAATTTCATTGACAAATACGTTTTCCACATCTCAACAAAATTGGTACACCTTGGGGTGGGGGTGGGCTGGGTTGTTTCTTGCGGACAGACCGACCGACCGATGTGAGCGTTCACAGTCAGTGCTTCACGCCTTACTTGCGAACACACCTAAAATGCTACACCAAACAACTGGGGAACTACAATACGAGAAAACTACATTCAGTTCACACAGCTTCTATTTCCAACTCGCAGGACAACTTCACTATTTGTCTTTTTGCCTACACATTGGAAAACGGGGATTGCATAGTGGGGGGTTCAGAATGTTAAACTGAAATTCTGTGCCAGTAATTGTTTTCAAGCAGAAGAAAGAAGAAAGAACTTGTCAACAGTAACAGACCGCGAAAGCACGAAAATAAAACCATGAAGATCGTACAGCATGAATGACAACAAAAATCCTTCAATCCATTCAATGAAACGTTCCCTCCAATCCGTTTAGGCACCAGAGCCTGTGCTCTGTTTAGGCAGCACTGATTTTTGTATTGCTGACATAAATAAAATGATATTACATTTATTTTTATTGTGTTATGGTTTGGTCCTCCAAATGATCTTAATCTGCACAATCAGTTTATTTTGTGTGGCCGGCACTTTGGGCTTTGTGAAAGCCAACCTCAGAGTGAGCAATCCACCCAAAGCCAGAGGCAGTCGGTGCGAGTGTGACAAAATAGTGACGCTGCTACAATTTTGCCCTGTCACATTTTTGCTCTGCATGTAAAGGACAAGGCTCTAGTACATGGTCATGCAGCAATTACATAATTTCCTTTTTGATTTCTACACATGCATCCTTTTTCGTATAAGAGTGTTTAAACTTTTTAACTGGAACATGCACAGCTGCTATTTCATTACCTACCTAAAAAAATCAGAAATATTGTACCAATCAACATTTTTAGCTAGAAGACGGAACACTTGGGTTGTGTATCTTCCAGCAAGTTCCAGAGCCGTGTCGCCTAATGCAGCCTCTTTCTATGGGCATATAAACCTGTCAGCCCCTCATTCTATTATGTCTATGCACTTCCTGCCCGGTGATTTGTTCCTGCCTTGCGCCCTGTGCTGGCTGTGTTTGGCTCCGGCAGACCCCCGTGACCCTGTGTTAGGATATAGCGGGTTGGGAAATGACTGACTGGCTCTGAGAATAAAAGAACAGCACAACAGTCCGGAGACTGTAAAACAGTTAAAGACTAAGTGTTTACTTCTAGATGTGAGGTATCTAAAGCTGTTTACACAAAGACCTGCCATGCAAGTGATGTGTTCAGTCGAACAAACAGGAAGTCCCAAGGAGCGAATGTTTCAGTGAGCAGCAGAGATCCTGTAACACCATTCTTTTAGCAGTAGGCAGGATAATTGTCAGGGATTGCAAACAGGAGTTTTTACTAAAATGTCATCATCCTTCTAGGTCAATGCCAGAACCAGGGCCACAAAATGAAGCGTATGCTCATTTCATAATTTATTTCTTTATTGTTTGTTGTTTGAGTGCTAAGCCTCTTATGGAGATCTTTCCTTTGAGTCAAAATTCTGACACTTTGTTGGGCATACAGCCATCTTTTATAACACAACCATGCCAACATTATGTGTCTTGCTGACACACATCGTTAAACCAATGATAAAAATAAAATCAAATAAAACTTAACAAAACATCAAAACAAATCAAGAATGTCATAAGTGAAACGACAGTAAGATTCCTGACAAACATTTGTGCATAAGGGAGATGTAAACCTGCTGTTACTTCTTTTAACATCCCATAATGCAAATGTCACCACTGATCACTTATATATTTTATAATTTCTTGATTTTTGTTCTAATAGGCAGGCCCCTAATAATCAGAAAAGGTATGTATCTTGTTATAGCCTGGATGAATATTAGAATAAATATGGGACTGAGAATCATTCTCTTAATTTGCTTAATTTTTTTTTTTTTTTGTGAATCTCTGCTGAAACATTCATTATCTTTAAAGTATGATTATATTGTTGAACTATGAAAACATTGTACAACAGCAATTTAAGACATTTGGTTATATATACAATTATGCCAGCTGACATTCTAAATCAATGAATGAATTTAAAACTGAAATGCAATTAAGCCTCATCTGTCACATACTATAATTAATACGTTTTATTATCTCTGATTATAATTCTGCTGCAGGCTTTGATTTTTTGTACGTCTCTGAAGGAAACTAAATAATTGTTGTAGGCATCAAGAACAGACAAAGGCTAAAAATAATCAACACTTCTTTTGTCTAATTGGGAGTCTGGTAAAGCTGTCATAATAGTGAATAAAAATTCTTAAGAAGTATTATTTTTTTAATTATGATGTACTGCACATGTAATGTTGAGTTTAAGGCGTATAGTTATGAATCCCCTTCTTAACCTACTCATTTTAAATCAGTGCTGCAGGTATATTTCACAATTTAGAATTTTAAGTGAATAAAATATCAGAAAATGAAGATTGGCATGGATATTTGTATTGGGTAAAGAACTATACAATGTGAAGAATACTGAACTATAAATGAAACAGTATATAAAATAAGAACTTGGACTGCAAATTCAAGTGAAAATGTGAACTGGGTGGACTAACATAGATTAACCTGTCAGCAATAAGGACTCCTGAGTAAACAGCCAGCCATTAGAAACCCCAGATCTTGAGAATTTATTTGAACAGAGTGGCCTTAAACGTTTAAATACTAAATCCCCTCTGAAAGACACTCTTGTGTATAATTTTAAATGGCTGCTATAGATTGATTTTTAAACTTTGTATCTTTATTGATTTGAACATTGTGTCTTTTAGATCATTCTTTTAGAATTTTAAACAAATTCTTACAGATACTTTTTTTTTTAGTGGTAGGGTGTTGTGCCATGTTAGCTATTATGGATGCAATGCAAAGTCAAGCAAAATGACACATTTTATTGGCTAACTAGAAAGATTACAATATGCAAGCTTTTGAGGCCTGAAAAAGGGGCCCGAGTTGCCTCGAAAGCTTGCATATTGTAATCTTTCTAGTTAGCCAATAAAATGTGTCATTTTGCTTGACTTCTCATTAAATACTTTTTTTTTTGTAATTTATTAGACCCGGGAAAATTAGGCTCCGAATGGAAAAACGACCTAAGAAAGGCAAAGCCTTATTGATTATTCTTGTAATCGTTGTTAATTTGATATGTTGATGATGTGCTTGGGATGTATGCTGAGCAGAGGAAAGGAAGAGCAGAAAAGGAGAAAGAAAAGGCAAAAGAGAGCAGAGAAGGGATCAACAAAAGAAAGAAGAAGCCGAAGAAACTGGCAAGACCTCTGCGGGCTGACTAACAATCTGAAGCAACTCTGCACCCAGATTTCAAAATCTTCCATCACCTTTATTTTTAACAATGCTCTTTTGAAATATATTTCCTACTTTTGCTACAATCATTTTTGCTGAGTATTTATCCATTTTGCTCTATAATAATATTCATTTTACACTGTTTGATTAGGTTAGCAGCGGAGTGGGGATGCCTCAAATAGTAAAAGCAGTGTGGTGAGGGGCACCTGCTTTGGTGTAGCTTATCCATTTTGATCTGTTTATGCTGAGCTAGTAAGTCCGTTTGTTTAAAGCAGCTGTCTATGTGCAGATAAGGCTGTACACGTGGTGCGCTATAAAGCAGCTCTACTAAGGCAAAATGCCACAATACAATATTGAACTACATCGTAAAGATCCCTTAAGTCAACAGCTTTAAAGATGCATTGCCACGATTACCCAGCTTTATAACAGTGCTTACCCATTAATTACATTTTTGACCTTCGAGTTTCATGCACAACATGTTGTTGTTTAATTGGCTTTATAATTTAACAGGGGCATCTGTTAATTAAAAATGCCCCAATGTTTTGATGGGTTGGTCATCTGGGCACCACTGATGGAATGGCGCCATTTCCAGGACTGGTACCTGCATTGTGCCAAATTCAATAGTGAATAGACAGCCTACTTTTGGGTTGTTGGAGAATGCTTGTTGTTGTCCCTGTATATTTTCATTGATGTTTTATTTGAGTTTCACAAAGTGATTCTTTGTGTGATTATATTAATGATAAAGTAATGAAAAATACTTTAAACGCTAAACCCAAATGCACATCCTAGCATACACCTATGTTAACTATGAGTGACATAATGTAGCTGTCCATTGTGAGTCCACGTGTCACAAACAAGAAACCAGGCCTTCTGACACTAAAAGTCTTCTGTTAATAAAACATCAGCCACCCACAAAGGCCATAAAATAATACTGCAACACTTACGTTCTTAATAAACTCCTCAACGGAATCAAGGTCAGGAAATCTGTCCGAGGACAGACACCTGTCTATTTCCAGGGACTCTGGGCTTCGTGTGGATTCCGTGTTACTAGAAATAAAAAGGCAACAGATTATTAATCTTACTGTGACAAAGAGTGAATGTGTGACTGATAATTAGAAAGACATCAGTAATAGCAGCATTTCATAGCCATCCATCCATCCATACACCCATCCCTTCTTTTTTTAACCTGCTTAATCCAACAAAATTCGTAGCGGGTCTGGAGACTGTCCCAGCAGCAGGATTCAGTTTTTAGCATTCTTATACACATACCAAAATGGTCTTGTAATTAAGTGGATACCCCTCTTATGGTAAACCTTTATCCATCCATCCATCCCACCATCCATTCCTGCTATTTCAATTCTGGTTCATTAAAAGGTGGAGAGTTTGCCAGCAGTATTGGAAGCAAAGCAGAAACTGGCCCTACACTCTTGAGAATAAAGCTGTGAGAGTGGTTCTTCAGGGAGATCCCACAGAGGAGCCATTTTTGGCTCTCATCCACATGAAGGTTCAAGAAAAAACCTTTATTATTTAGATCTGTAACACACTCAATAAATAACCTCAAATAGATAGTAACAGATTTGTGAAATACCAAAGGGTTCCTGATTTTAAAAGGATTCCTCCTGCCTATAATAACCAGCTAAGTTCAAGTTTTCTTGATCTGTTTTATCCTGCTAGTTAGAGAACTCTAAATTAAAAAATTCTGTTTTTTTTCCATATTACTAGGAACCTTTTCAAAGCCCGAAACACCAACTTCATATGCAAAGAACTCTTCTGACAATTATTTAGCAATAATTCTATGAGGCACCACACACTGCCATTTTAGAAACATTATTTTAAAGAGTGTAAGAGGGGTAACTGCCCATCACTAGACCCCTTAAACCCACACACCCCACTCTACCTCCATCTCACAAGGCCACTTGAGCGTCACCTGTTAACCTGCCATACATGTCTTTGAGATATGGGAGGAAACACCGAGTGCCCAAAGAAAAGCCCATGGAGGCATGAAAAGAACGTACAAACTCCACGCAAACAGTGACAGAGCCAGAATGTGAACACTGGACTTTGGGGCTGAGAGTTCTGGAGGTTAACACTCACGAATGACTTCATTTCTAAGATCTTCTCTTGCGTTGCATTATAGATATAATTTACAGCTAACTAGGGGCCATCATTATAATCTTTAAAACCTGCATTTAAGATATTACAGTACCAAAAGTCTGTTTGGAGCTTGGAAAAATCACGTTGATTATTTTAAGACCAGTAATGGCGCACTGCACAAATATAATTGACTTCAGCATTCCTAGTTTTCATCCTCTTTCTCTGTACGTTTACCATTCGTTTGCTCAGAGGTTTATGTGCTTGCTGCTTCCTGAGCAGCTCTTCTTTTCTCCACCCTAATGGCCCGCTTCTTCTCTTCTTTCGTTGGCATCGTCCCACATTAAAACTGATTAAGTCAGTGTTTATGTTTTAATTACTTAGTATGTTTTCCTTAATTTTTCACTTAAGCTGGCACTTAAGTCTTCAATATGCCTCAAGAACAATTTAACATATGATGAGGTAGGGGAAGTGATGGCGAAGGTGGTAGGACTGAGAATGGCACCCATACACAAGCGACGTATGGCCGCCCTGGTGGCCGCTGCCGAGAGTTGATTCTACAATAAAATAAAAATAAAAAGAAGAATAATCTTGGAGGTCAATCATCACCCCAAAAGCAGATAGTAGACGTCATGTAGTATATGTGTACCAAATTTCAGGTCAATAGGTCAAATAGTTTGCGAGCTACAGGTGATTTAAAATCCTAGACAAACAAACTGACAGCCACGGTAGAAGAAGATGAGTAGCTTGCAAGTACACAAACAACATGAATATTTGGACAAAATTAAAAATTAATTCCACTCTGAGTTGAGAGGGGACACTGGTATTTACATCTTGTCCTTTTTCTTCCTCAGACCAGAAGTTCAAAAGGCTGAGGACTAATGCGGTCACTTCCAGTTCCACCTCTCAGACCCATCTCTTCATTCTCTGAAAACATGGAAAAACTCTCCATTTGTCATCATGGAGGCAGTTGGCAAGATGGCCTTGTGTCTGCAAAGATGCTCTTTGTTCACCTTGCTGCCTAAGCGTAACCTTGAACCCTAACAATGTAAAGAGACCACCGACTTGTGCCCCAGCTCTTTTCTTGACTTTGTTTGCTTATTTTTACACTACATGAGGTTGCCCATATTCATCTGATTCATGCTTTAATCAGCACTTCTCAGCTTTTAGTCTCCGAGTCTTGGGTGTTCAATTTCACTGATGTTAGTCACCAGAGTTCATATCCTGAGTTGAGAACTTCACCAGAAGGAGAGTTGCTATAAATTGTGCCCTTGCAAATCCGAGTGTGCTAAACTCTTCCAAAACACAAGCAAAATGTGAATTGTCCTGAACAAATGACCAGCTAGACAGTCATGACTGGCCAGTCCTTTCCTTTCCTTTCAGACTGTTTTCTACTTCTAGTTTCCATTGCAGTTTGTGTTTCTGATTGTTTCTGAATCTTTGTTCTTTTTAAATTGAGCATGAGCAGAAACAGGTGTATTGCCAATACATTCTACACAGCGGTAACTAATTTAGGGAGTCCTGGTATAAACAAATCTGAAGGCAAATCAAAGGGCAAAATCATGACAACTTAAAGAGAAAACTTCCAGTACAATTTAGCCATTGACCACAGACATCTTTGCTAAATTTATTAAGGAATTATACCAGAAACAGTGGGCCATTTCTGAGAAGACACTGATTAAAAAAGGAAGGCAGTAAACATAACAGTTAACTAAGCATCAATTTTAATTAACTGCAGAAACTGGAAAAAACAAAATCCTTGGCCACATGGATTTGTTCGGGATGAAGGAGGAGAAAAGCTAATTTAGGTTGTGATATGACTGCTAGAATCCTAACTAGGAAAAAAAAATCCGAGCTCATCTCTCCAGTTTTGATGTCACTACATTGGTTACCTGTGTCATTCAGGATTGACTTTAAAATTCTGCTTATGGTTTATAAAACCTTAAATAATCTCGCTCCATCTTATATATCGGAATGTCTGACACATTATATTCCAAATCGTAACCTTAGATCCTCAAATGAGTGTCTCCTTAGAATTCCAAAAGCTAAACTTAAAAGAAGTGGTGAGGCGGCCTTCTGCTATTATGCACCTAAAATCTGGAATAGCCTGCCAATAGGAATTCGCCAGGCAAATACAGTAGAGCACTTTAAAAAAACTGCTGAAAACACATTACATTAACATGGCTTTCTCCTAACTTCACTTTATCTTAATACTGATACTCTGTATGTTCAATTCATCATAATAATTATTCACAGTGGCTCCAAAATCCGTACTGACCCCTACTCTCTCTTCTGTTTCTTTTTCCGGTTTCTTTGTGGTGGCGGCCTGCGCCACCTCTACCTACTCAACAACAACAACAACATTTATTTATATAGCACATTTTCATACAAACAGTAGCTCAAAGTGCTACTCAAAGCTCCATGATGCTCCAACATTGATGGACTTAAAGCTAGAAGTCTATGTGACCATCATCATCAAGTCCTTCCACGAGAACTCTAAATACAAAGAGGACTGTTTGACTTATGTTAGGTAGATTGCCCAGAGGGGACTGGGCCGTCTCTTGGTCTGGAATCCCTGCAGATTTTATTTTTTTTCTCCAGCCGTCTGAGAAACTGAAAGGCCATGGAGTGCTGGTCAAAGCTGCTATAACTCCACAGTGCCAGGAGGTGGCAGCAGAAAGATCCCACATGGAAATGCTCGAACCCTTCTGACCGGTCGAGAGTACATGAAGGCTGGAAGCTGCCTTGAAAGTATGGCCCTTTAAGAACATGTTGGGCATAAGGGCTCAGAGGTCTTTGAGACCATTGATAGTTTGTAGACTGGCCTCTGACCATGACACTGATCCAGAGGTATTGGAGGCCTTTAAAGGTCTGCCAGACATCCGGCTCCGTTGATATGAATTCTCACTGGCAGGAGAAAAGAATGAGGAGGAGGTGGAGAGAATGCATGGATTTGTGGTATAGTTAGACTGCAAAGTGAAGATGACATCCACCAGAAAGACAAGAGCAAAAAAAAACTGCATAGTGGGCCCAATCCGGCAATAGGTTTATGGTTTTGATTGTTAATTTGAGACTAGTGAATCAGACCAGTTGTGATTTGCATACCGTTTTGTGAAAGTGGCATTAAATTACGTTTCACCAGTGATTTCACAAATTGTGAAACACAAATCTCAAAAGAGTTTCTTGGGGTATCAAAATGCCTGAAGAAGGGGCCTGAGTTGCCTCAAAAGCTTGCATATTGTAATCTTTTAGTTAGCCAATAAAAGGTGTCATTTTGCTTGGCTTTTCTCTACATTCATAATGGCTAACACGGTACAACACCCTACTACTATTGGGGTATCAAAGATTTTTTTGGGATGGAAAAATAAGGAATTTTGCATCTGTAATCCTTGTTCACACTTCCATTTTTACTTGTGTTCTTTTCTGCCACAGCACGATGCATGTACACTCACCTAAAGGATTATTGGGAACACCCGTTCAATTTCTCATTAATGCAATTATCTAATCAACCAATCACATGGCAGTTGCTTCAATGCATTTAGGGGTGTGGTCCTGGTCAAGACAATCTCCTGAACTCCAAACTGAAAGTCAGAATGGGAAAGAAAGGTGATTTAAGCAATTTTGAGCGTGGCATGATTGTTGGTGCCAGACAGGCCAGTCTGAGTATTTCACAATCTGCTCAGTTACTGGGATTTTCACGCACAACCATTTCTAGGGTTTACAAAGAATGGTGTGAAAAGGGAAAAACATCCAGTATGCGGCAGTCTTGTGGGCGAAAATGCCTTGTTGATGCTAGAGGTCAGAGGAGAATGGGCGACTGATTCAAGCTGATAGAAGAGCAACTTTGACTGAAATAACCACTCGTTACAACCGAGGTATGCAGCAAAGCATTTGTGAAGCCACAACACGCACAACCTTGAGGCGGATGGGCTACAACAGCAGAAGACCCCACCGGGTACCACTTATCTCCACTACAAATAGGAAAAAGAGGCTACAATTTGCACGAGCTCACCAAAATTGGACAGTTGAAGACTGGAAAAATGTTGCCTGGTCTGATGAGTCTCGATTTCTGTTGAGACATTCAAATGGTAGAGTCAGAATTTGGCGTAAACAGAATGAGAACATGGATCCATCATGCCTTGTTACCACTGTGCAGGCTGGTGGTGGTGGTGTAATGGTGTGGGGGATGTTTTCTTGGCACACTTTAGGCCCCTTAGTGCCAATTGGGCATCGTTTAAATGCCACGGGCTACCTGAGCATTGTTTCTGACCATGTCCATCCCTTCATGACCACCATGTACCCATCCTCTGATGGCTACTTCCAGCAAGATAATGCACCATGTCACAAAGCTCGAATCATTTCAAATTGGTTTCTTGAACATGACAATGAGTTCACTGTACTAAAATGGCCCCCACAGTCACCAGATCTCAACCCAATAGGGCATCTTTGGGATGTGGTGGAACGGAGCTTCGCCCTGGATGTGCATCCCACAAATCTCCATCAACTGCAAGATGCTATCCTATCAATATGGGCCAACATTTCTAACGAATGCTTTCAGCACCTTGTTGAATAAATGCCACGTAGAATTAAGGCAGTTCTGAAGGCGAAAGGGGGTCAAACACCGTATTAGTATGGTGTTCCTAATAATCCTTTAGGTGAGTGTATTCTGTACCACGTTGGTAAAATTAGTTATTCACATCGCCACATATTTTCTACACAAAGACACACCAAAGCATACCGCAGTCCTCATTTAGATATTTCCACAGGAAAATCTCACTACTTGGGAATTCACAGGCTCCCAACTCTCTCTCTTCTTGAGTGAATATAACAAATTTTGGTGGAAGGTGAAACAATTTGTTTTGTGAGTTTTTTGCAAATTTTGCTGCAAAATCAATTTCTCACAAATCATTTTGCTCATCACCATCTGATCTTTACATATAATACGCTACCATGGCTGTCCATTTGTCTGTCCACTGTTTTAGATCACCTGTTGCTCACAGACCTATTGACCTGAAAGTTGGTACACATATACTACATGATGTCTTCTATCAGCTTTCGGGGTGATGATTGACCTCCAAGGTTATTCCTGCTTTTATTTTTATTTTATTTTATTGTAGAATCAACTCTCGGTAGTGGCCAGCAGCGCAGCCGTGTGGCACATGTGTATGGGCGCCGTTCTCATTCCCTACCACCTTCGCCGTCACTACCCCTACCTCATTATAACTTAAATCATTCTTGAGGCAGATTGAAGATTTAAGTCTCAACTTAAGTGAATAATTTAAAGAGAATGACTAAGTAATTGCAATATAAACACTGACAAATCAGGTTTAACACAAAAAAGATGCAGATGAAAGAAGAGAAGAAGCGGGTTACTAGGGTGGAGAAAAGAAGAACTGCTCAGGAAGCGGCAAGCGCATCAATCTCGGAGCAAATGAATGCTAAACGTACAGAGAGAGAAAGAGAGGATGAAAACTAGGAATACTCAAGTTGTGTATTCATGTAGTGCCCCGTTACTGATACATTATATTCTTTGTTGGTTTATTTCTCCCCTTTATGTTTCATAACTGAAATAAAAATAAAAAGATAAATTCATATTTTGGACATACTTGTAGGCACATTTTCCATGTAATAGAAATGCCCTGTTGCCACTGAACTATTACAAAGAACACCACTAAGGTGAAGTTTTGAAGTTGTAAATACTGGTTTCAGTATTATATGAATTATAACAACAAACTCACAGCTTTTGGGATAATTTGGTGTCACACTGTGAACTCCTTGAAACATGCCAGAGGTGTAGCAATGGGCCATCACCTCAATGTAACAATTGCATCCAGAATTGTCTATGTCCACCATGGTTTTATTTTATAACAACGGAATCAATGGTGACACTAAGTAGTCTCCCGAAAATAAACTAAAATTAAAGATACAGGAAATTTGACAGGGAAACGGGCCCAGCCAGGCAGGGAGGCGAGCACCACTTGGGTCAATGTCCGTGCAGCACAAACTAGACTAGTCAGTCGGGAACGCCTTGTTTAGTGAACATTTTCTAAAGGTATTGATTTTACAGCTGGAACACCTTTCATCATTACTAGAGTAAGGCCAGATGTAGAAAAATCTGTGATAGGTAGGACTTTTTAACATGGCATAGTTCAGAGGCAGACCATGTCTGTGCATCATTTCAACATAAATGCATTGCTGCCTGCAAATGATATGCAGGCATTCTTCAATAAAGCCCTGACTAACTGTTACAGGCATTACACTTTCTTCATTTCCAAGAAAAAGAAGCTGGGCGCATAGCGGATTAGGAAAAATGAGACAGCTGACAATTTCAGTAATAAATGCCATATAAAGCTGAAAGATGATACTTATCATAAAGAAATGAGGCGGTAGTAGGAAATTAAAGGTGACAGCAGTTAGGCATCATGCGTGGGCTCAAAGAATTTAATTCTTAAACGAGATGAAGAGCGAAGAATGATATTTAGTTATTGTTTGCTTCTGGCTGCAAAGGAAGTTCAGATTAAGGAAAAGACAGGAATTCATTTGCGGTGTCTTCCGGGTGTGGAGTAGAAAGATTAACAAAGATCAGGAAGATGCTCAGATGTTTGCCTTAAAGCATCAAGACGTGATTTATAGCTGACACTACAAAAATAATGACATGAGTACAGTGATGGCCCTAGAAGCACTGGTGTCCCTGCTAAGTCCTGTAATACTGACCCATACTGCATTGCTGTTACAGGAGGGATTATGGGTTATGCTGCATTTTCAGTGCAGTTTTCTTAATCAATGATTTGATACAGGGAAATGGGAAGGATTTGACTTTCCCTTCAATATTTTTCTGCTTTGTTCAGCTTCTTATAATCCAGACGCTGGTTTGCATATTGGATGGTCAGCCGCCTAAGGAAGAGCATTAGCCCGTTCACTCTTTTGACTTAAGTTCTATTTCTAAACTCATTTCTGCATGTCTAATCTATCTCATTATTGGCCTAGATGATATCTATCTTACTTATTCATATCTTCTGTTAAAATAACAATACATGATATTTATTAATTAGTGTACTGCACCCTCTTGTCCAACAACCATTTCATTCTAAACAGACAAACTAGTCTCCCAATTCAATCCTAAAAATGTATTTCTGAAGAAAGGAGTAACTTTTGCATGAAAACCAAGGTGGAATCTAACAATATCCGAAGTGTCCATTATACTTAGACATTATTAAGGGGCAATGATGGCCCCAAAGGGTGAAAGATAAGGAAAAAAAAAAGAATTATATGTGAACAAAAAAGAGGAAAATGCAATCAACTTAAAATCTTTAAATATCAGTTAGAGGACTGGAAGCCCATTTTCTGATATATTATTTTGGAGAGTATATTATCAATATTGCTGACTGCTAGTCAACAATAGTAACACAACTACAGTATATACCAGAATTGTGAAGGCTGTAGCTTTGGCTTGTCTTTTTTATTTTATTTTTGTATTATTTGTGTGTTTATATTTTTTCATTATTTTTATGTTTTATTTTGTTTTTGTCATTTCCTGCTGTTCACTTGTGTTATGCCTTTAGTTTTAAAGGCAGAGTTTATAACCAAAACTCAGTCCTATCATTTACAAAAACTTAATCAGAAACCAAAAACATTGGCCATGAAACTAAAGTGAAACGTTTGTAATTTGGAAAGTCAAAATGATCATAAAGCGAAGTGCCTAACCCCTCATATCCTTTATTAAGTGACATCATGGGTGACCACCAGTCACATACACAAGCTAAGTGCGAAATGGTGACACCCATAAGAAACAAAATGACACTGCATTAAGAAGTTAAAATAATCAAATGTCGTTAAATACGTTTCAAAAGAGTTTTTAAAAAGCAGAATCCGTATCAGTGCATGTCAAAATCCATCCATCCATCCATTATCCAACCCGTTATATCCTAACTACAGGGTCACGGGGGTCTGCTGGAGCCAATCCCAGCCAACACAGGGCACAAGGCAGGAAACAAACCCCGGGCAGGGCGCCAACTCACCGCAGATGTCAAAATCCTTTCAGCCAAAATTTAAATTCTACAAAAGATGCATAATAAACCATAAATAAAAAAAAAAAACTGAAAATGAAACCAAAGATAATACCTTGCCCCTTGTCTTGTGGGTCTGTAGAGGTAGAGTCTTTAATTATTTTCCAGGATACTTGCTATCACAGCCATGTTGCTGTGGCATTAGTTACTTGCAATTGTGTTCTTTGGCTCTTTGCTTATTTCCTTATTGTTATGGTTCACTGGTCCTTAGCTTTGGAGTTTCTGGCATTAGACTCATGTCTCATATTTAGGATTTTGGGATTTGAGGAACAGAAGTTCCATCCTTTTTGCACTTCTTGTTATTTCCTTTATTCTTGTTTCATTTTAGTTTACTTCCTGATAAATCATGATTTTCTTTTCCTTTGTAATCTTAATTATTTTGCTTTTTTCAGTCTGTAGTAGTACTAGGGTGTTGTACCCTTGTACATTATGAATGTAGTGAGAAGTCAAGCAAAATGACACCTTTTATTGGCTAACTAAAATATTGTAATATGCAAGCTTTCAAGGCGACTCAGACCACTTCTTTCAGGCAAGATGTAATATGGAGACTGGAGTTCCCTGTGTTTATACAGAGACAGCTTTGGAAAACCTTCATGTGGGTCATCTTCAATGTAAAAAATAATAGACCTCTCCAGGCTAAGATTCATTTGGAGAAGAACACTGCAGAGTCAAAATCTTTAGATGACATAACTGTCCAATGAGAAGTCAAGCAAAATGACACCTTTTTATTGGCTAACTGTACAGATTACAACATGTAAGCTTTTGTGGCAATTCAGGCCCCCGTGAAGGCAAGATGTGATTGTCTGAAGACGGGGCCCGAGTTGCCTTGCATATTGTAATCTGTTCAGATAGCCAATAAAAGGCGTCATTTTGCTTTACTTCTCTTTGCTTTATTCATTAATTTCTAAATGTATTATTCACTAATTTATTACTACTGTGTTATTTTGAATTTTATAAAATGTCAAATACCTTGTTTAACTACTAAAGTTTATAAATAACTATAATAGGAATGATATGGCAGATCTTTAATATTTGATGGTAACATCTAAGCCAGTGGTTCTCAACCTGTGGGGTGGGCCCCCCTAGGGGGGGAGCAAAGTAACAAAAAGGGGGGCGCAAAGATGTGAAAAAAAGAAAACAAGTATCAAAAATATGAAAAAAAACATCTTTTAAAACCAAAACAAATTAACTTAAACTACATTCTGATACTAGAAAAATAAATATAGAGTTAGATAAATGTCGATAAAAGTTAAGTAGGTATAATAAAATATGCATCTACATTTCAAAAAAATGTTGGGGTGCAATTAAAACTGTTATGAAAACTCGGGTCGCAAATACTTAAAGGTTGAAAAAACGCTGATCTAAGCGGTCTGTAATGTCTCCAAGACAAATTATCTATATTAATAAAAGGCAATGCCCTCACTGACTGACTGACTGACTCATCTCTAATTCTCCAACTTCCTGTGTAGGTAGAAGGCTGAAATTTCACAGGCTCATTCCTTACAGCTTACTTACAAAAGTTAGACAGGTTTCATTTCGAAATTCTACGTGTAACGGTCGTAACTGGAACCTACTTACATACATACTGTATATACGGCCATAGCCTGCAGCTCGGTCGCCGTGAGAGGCAGAGTTGCGTCCCTCATCGTCACGCCTACCACGTAATTGAGTGCCTGCCCATATAAGGTCGTCTGTCAGCAATCCAATAGACACGCTGCCGCTAAATATTCGCGGGTGAAGGACTGCGCTTATGCAAACGAAGATGAGATAGTCAGGGATAGAATAGTGTTTGGCACAAACTTGGCGAAAGTGCAAGAGAAACTTTTAAGTGCCGGGTCTTGGCTAACATTAAATAAAGCCGTGGACATCACAAGACCGCACGACATAGCACAAGCACAGCTGAGAACCTTCGTTGCATGTACTCCGAGCGGCTCATGTGAACTGACTGTGAATGCAGTTGCAGTACGCAGAGAACAAGCAAGAGCTCCAAAGAGCACTGAACAAAAAACGCATTACACACTTGAGAAGGCAGCAAAAGAATATGAAGCGAGTGACGCATACAAGCATATTCATAAGTGCAGCTACTGCGGTAACAAAGCACGGTGCAAACCTTAAGGTTAAATTAAGTTCATAGACACGCTGACGTTTGTAATGCCTACGGCGAATACGATATTCGCGAGATACAAGTTTAATGAGAAGACGCATTACCGGGTCTGAGCTAACATTAAATAAAGCCATGGACATCGCAAGATCGCACGAGATAACACAAGCACAGCTGAGAACCTTCGATGCATGTACTCCAAGTGGCTCACGTGAACTGACTGGGAAAGGTAAACCTGTGCATGCAGTGTGTGATGTGTCAGATAAAGAGGAAGACAAGCTGCTTATTGATGCAGTAGGAAACGAACAACCCTGTGACGCTGAACAAGATTTTATAGACATATCAATAGGAAAGCAAGGTGTAAAGCTTAAGTTTAAATTATGTTGATAGACACGCTGCCACTAAATATTCGCAGGCAAATCCACAACTTAATACCGGGAATGCCTGTTAAACATCTTAGATTCACGAGTACCGATTTGGGTAGTAATCACTTCGATGAATTAAACCTGTTATCTTTACAACGGTTGACAAACACAGAATGTAACTTGAACACAACACATCCTCCAAATACAAACCTGATTGAAAGAAATAATGATAATCAAATCCTTGATGACTGCAACATTCATAACAGTGACAAAACAATTACATTGACAATCATGTTACGTTATTTTTAAAATGTTTCCTTTTCTTTTTCATAACTTCTTTAACACACTACTTCTCCGCTGCGAAGTGCGGGTATTTTGCTAGTTCATTAATAGGGCTGAAAATCATACCAGTTCACACTCTGCTCTAAGAAAGAGAGTGAACGACGGATAATATTTTCAAGAAAGACATGAAATTGATCCACTTTCTACACTCTCGACTATTGTTTGTGCTTCCTTGTCTTTTTGACTTTTGAGCCTGTTTATCTTGTGTTCACTTGTACTTTGAATTGTTTTCTCCATTTGTTAGTCTTCAGTGGTTGACCCAGTAATGAAAATGTGCTGCTGCAGCTTTCACATGTACTATTAATGTCTGTTAGGCCTCAGGCCCTAACTTAGATAATCTCAAGAGTGTTTCTGGCAGATAGAGCCAGTTTTGAGTATAATTGTTGTATGGTAAGCTGTAGTGGAACTGAATTCAATATCTTAAATAAGAGTTATCTTTTGTCTTTTGGCTGAACTCCTTTATTATTCTGCTTGTTTGTTTTGTGTTTAAAAAATATGCGGAGTAACCTAAAGCAAAACATGTTAGGTGCTGTAATTACTCGTAGTATACAGAAGTGTCACAGTATGTGCGTTGATTGTACTATTGAGTTTGCCTTGATTCCTAATTAACTGTAGAGATTTTACCTTGGATTTCAAAATTTGGTTGAAATTAAAAACTGCTGGCTTTCATGACACAGCTGGACAACAAAATGCAAAACCAAATTTCCTAGGAAATATTTGAATTAATTTACTTGATTGGTAAAAATAGCACCAGAGAGATCCAAAATAGAGGAAAAAACATACGTATAATGTAAAAAAAAAATCATAACAGGCAGTAATAATAACCTTATAAAAGGAAGCTAAAATTGTAGACTTATGGTTGAGCCTACAAAGGGTTTCTTCACCCTCCTGACCCTACAAAGTCAGTGTAAGTACTTGTTCTTCTGCCACCACAAGGTAAGATGCAAAGAAAAGATAGAGACAATGGACAGAACAAAATGAAAGGCAAAAATCAAGGTTTGGGTCAAAAACCAGAAAAGCCTGCTAATCTTTCGTTAATGGCAATTTAAAATTCAGAAAAAATGGAGCTTAGGTCTAAACCCAGAAATCACAAATTTGTATATACACAAATCTTGGACATCATTTAATACATGATGCCCCTTTACAACCTGACATTCCATCTAGTAATGGTGGTCTCAAAATGGGAACTCCTATGAAAAATAAAGTAGATTTTTGATCAAAGCATAAGGGTAAATAATTTTAACTAACTTAAAGCAAAGATTTGTTCAGAAAATAATATTCCATTCATACATCCATCTTCCAAATCCACTTATCTTGTGTAGACTCGCAGAGAAGTTGGAGTCTATACCAGCATAGAGCACAAGGCAGGAACAATCCCTGGACAGGGCACTGGTGAACACACACAGGCTAATTTAGTGTTGCCAAACCAAAGAATTGTGGGCATCTGGAATAAACTACAGGGTCATTTAGTGAAGACAAACGTCAACAATTAACTGATGTTGACTTTTTTGTAGCCAGTTTGCTGGGTTCCCAGGTGACGTCGTTCAATGAATATTTTCCTGAAAATTCACTGTGCTATTGGTTTACACTCACCTAAAGGATTATTAGGAACACCTGTTCAATTTCTCATTAATGCAATTATCTAATCAACCAATCACATGGCAGTTGCTTCAATGCATTTAGGGGTGTGGTCCTGGTCAAGACAATCTCCTGAACTCCAAACTGAATGTCAGAATGGGAAAGAAAGGTGATTTAAGAAATTTTGAGCGTGGCATGGTTCTTGGTGCCAGACGGTATTTCACAATCTGCTCAGTTACTGGGATTTTCACGCACAACCATTTCTAGGGTTTACAAAGAATGGTGTGAAAAGGGAAAAACATCCAGTATGCGGCAGTCCTGTGGGCGAAAATGCCTTGTTGATGCTAGAGGTCAGAGGAGAATGGGCCGACTGATTCAAGCTGATAGAAGAGCAACTTTGACTGAAATAACCACTCGTTACAACCGAGGTATGCAGCAGAGCATTTGTGAAGCCACAACACGCACAACCTTGAGGCGGATGGGCTACAACAGCAGAAGACCCCACTGGGTACCACTCATCTCCACTACAAATAGGAAAAAGAGGCTACAATTTGCACGAGTTCACCAAAATTGGACAGTTGAAGACTGGAAAAATGTTGCCTGGTCGGATGAGTCTCGATTTCTGTTGAGACATTCAAATGGTAGAGTCAGAATTTGGCGTAAACAGAATGAGAACATGGATCCATCATGCCTTGTTACCACTGTGCAGGCTGGTGGTGGTGGTGGTGTAATGGTGTGGGGGATGTTTTATTGGCACACTTTAGGCCCCCGTTTAAATGCCACGGGCTACCTGAGCATTGTTTCTGACCATGTCCATCCCTTCATGACCACCATGTACCCATCCTCTGATGGCTACTTCCAGCAAGATAATGCACCATGTCACAAAGCTCGAATCATTTCAAATTGGTTTCTTGAACATGACAATGAGTTCATTGTACTAAAATGGCCCACACAGTCACCAGATCTCAACCCAATAGGGCATCTTTGGGATGTGGTGGAACGGGAGCTTTGTGCCCTGGATGTGCATCCCACAAATCTCCATCAACTGCAAGATGCTATCCTATCAATATGGGCCAACATTTCTAAAGAATGCTTTCAGCACCTTGTTGAATCAATGCCACGTAGAATTAAGGCAGTTCTGAAGGTGAAAGGGGATCAAACACCGTATTAGTATGGTGTTCCTAATAATCCTTTAGGTGAGTGTAGATTAACGTTTTTTTCCCAGCACCCCATGATAATTTGTGAGGCCAGCGTGACATCACAGAGGTGTAGCAGCCAATGTTGGATGGGGCAGTCCCCTGAGCACACAATGCTGATCCTAGTAATGGGAGAGGTATGCCGGATCAACTGACATACTTAATGAAATTCTCCTTCCAGTATAAATTTAATTAGAACTGATTTACTGGTATGTTAAAACTTAGTGGTAAAACTGAGAACATGTTAAAACACAAAATGATCATACAGAAGGAAACTGGAAATGTGTCGATGTATTTATGTCTTTATGGTGTCACAGGAGGCTGGGGGACAGACCCAGCCAGGACACCTGGAAGTACCGGGAGGTGGCGTATTTGTCCTCCAGCCCACGAGGCGGCAACTGCCCTGGATCGGGAGAGGAGCAAGGAGGCTCAAGCCCATTGGGGCCCGCGGCCACCGCCAGGGGTCGCCCCGAGCCTCAGACAGCCCTAGAGACATTCACTTCTACCACACCCGGGAAGATGGATGAAGAGCCTTCCAGGGACACCCGGAGTGCTTCCTGATGCAAGGGCAGCACTTCTGCCACACCAGGAAGTGCTCCTGGAAGAATGTCATCAGGCACCTGGAGCATGTCTGGGTGAGAATAAAAGGGGCCACCTCCCTACAATCGGGGAGCTAGAGTCCAGAGTGGGAGCAGGACGAAGCTCCCGAGAAGAGAGGAAAGGCGGCCCACGGACAGTGAAAGGCCCGAGGAAGGGTGTTGTGATGCGGGAACACTGTGCTGTGTGTGGGACTGGTGTCTGGGAGACATTAGAAATTAAAATGTGTGTTATTATGAAGAGTTGGTGTCCGTGTGGTTGTGTCCGGGCTGAACCCCTCACAAAGGTAATATCTTTTTGTATGGGCTTGTATGTGGCTTGTGTGTAATATATAAGTCTACCTCTTTAATTGCATTACCCAGAGTGCCATGCATTTCATGCAAACAGGAATGAGTGAAGAATCCTTATGCTCGGGGGTGTGCAATGTTGGTCCTGGAGAGCCGCAGTGGCTGCAGGTTTTTGTTCCTGCCCAGTTTCTTAATGAGAAGTCAATTATTGCTGATGACGCACTTATTGCTTAAATGACATTTTGATGCTTCATTTTAGTGGTCTCTCTTGTTAAGGTTCTCCACCCTTGATTGCATATTTCAATCTTAAACAGCTGCATTCGCTGTTTTAATGGCTCCTTATTAGCAATAAGATGTAAATGACAAAGCAGCCAGCAGTTCTACGTCTTGTTTGTTTCCATTTATATCTTTGTATCTTCATCATGCGCTATTTGATTTAATAAAAAAAAAGTTAATAGATAAACGTGACAGACTAAAACTTACCCGTTTTAGGCTTCAAATCATGTGGATGATATGCTTGGAGAGGAAACAATTTACGCTATAAGAACCTTTCATTGTAGACCAGGGGTCCTCAATCACAGTCCTGGAGGGCCACAGTGGCTGCAGGTTTTTGTTCGAACCCAGTTGCTTAATTAGAAAACAATTCTTGCCAATATTTTGATTTCATGGCTTGTTAGTGCTTTAACTTTGTCATGTCAGGTCACTCTCATATCCTAGATATTTTTCCCCTTTCTAAGGATATCATCCAAATGATTTGGAGGATAAAATGGATGAGTAATTCTCAGTCCTTCACTTTTTTTCTCTTCACTTTCCTTCCAAGTATTTAATTAAACCCAATAGTGCATGATAAATACATACTGGTGTAAATAGTAACAAGCTAAATGGAGAAATGCTGGTTTCTTTTGTCATTTGCTTGTTATTGCTAATTAGGAGCAACTAAAAACCAATAATACAGCTGTTTAAGATTAAATTAAGCAATAAGGTTCAAAATTTTAACGAGTGAGACAACTAAAGTGAAGCAGAAGTGTTATTTGAGCAATAGGTGCTTCTTTTTAAGCAACTGGGTTGGAGCAAAAACCTGCAGCCACTGCGGCCCTCCAGGACCGTGATTGAGGACCCCTGTTGTAGACTAACAAGCCATAAAATGAAATAAGGTGTGCGACTGGCAAGGATTGGTTTCTAATTAAGCTGATGGGTTGGAATGAAAACCTGCAGCCACTGCGGCCCTCCAGAACTGACATTGCCCACCCCTGTTTATGCTTTAATATTGTGCTTATTTGGTAGTAGTAGAAGTACTATGAAATAAAAAACAATCTGCCCTTTTCACTTTGAGAGAGGTGAGTACCTGCTGTCAAATTTGTGAGGAGCAAGTCCTAGTAAAAGGAAGCTTTCTGTCCACAAGAAATTTTACTGTTCTGATATTTAATTGTATTCATTTTATTTCAAGGAGGCACGTTGGCACAGTGACTGCTGCCTCACAGCTCAGATTACGTTTTTGTCCACAGTAATCGGTCCAGCATACTTGGCATTCCCTTTGAAGTGTCAGGGACACATTACAGACCACTGCACCATTATTATCCACTCAAAATGAGTTAAGGTTCTCCTTCCTTATAGACTTCAATGAATTTTGCTGAGCTTAGCGCACAGTTCCGTAATTTAGACAAACACAAGGCAAAGCAAATTCAGCGGGTTCATTTATCCCCACTAACAAGTAACTTTTTAAAAAAATATGTGGATGTGGTCAGCAATACAGGAGCACCGTAGGGGACTGTACTTTCTCCGGCCCTGTTCAGCTTATGTACATCGGACTTCCAATGTATATAAGGCGACCGTGTGCAGAGGGTGCAGACTTATAAATACCTGGAAGTGCAGCTTAATGATAAATTGGACTGGACTGCCAATACTGATGCTCTGTGCAAGAGAGGACAGAGCCGACTATACTTTCTTAGAAGACTGGTGTCCTTCAACATCTGCAATAAGATGCTGCAGATGTTCTATCAGATGGTTGTGGTGAGTGCCCTCCTCTACGCGGCGGTGTGCTGGGGAGGCAGCATAAAGAAGGACGCTTCATGCCTGGATAAACTGGTGAGGAAGGTAGGCTCTATTGTAGGCACAGAGCTGGACAGTTTGACATTTGCGGCAGAGCGACGGGCACTGAGCAGGCTCCTGTCAATCATGGAGAATCCACTACATCCACTAAACAGTATCCTCTCCAGACAGAGGAGCAGCTTCAGCGACAGACTGCTTGTCACTGTCCTGCTCTACTGACAGACTGAGGAGACCATTTCTCCCCCACTCTATGCGACTCTTTAATTCCACTCGGGTTAAACGTTAACATTATACAAAGTTATTGTCTGTTATACATTCATTTTTATAGCTCTTTAATTAATATTGTCTTTATCAGTATGCTACTGCTGGAGTATGTGAATTTCCCCTTGGGATTAATAAAGTATCTATCTATCTATTGGGAAAAATCAGCTATTAGCTAATTAAACAAGCTGAAGGGTCTCTCCTTGTTTGTTCAGTTTCTTACGTTTTTATTTTCTTATTACAACAAGAGCAAAGCTAACCTGTGAAAAACGCTGGATACCTCAACTTGAATTATGTTTGTAGTTCTGAACAACACACCACAAAAGGACACTGATCACTTTTGCAGATTCTGCTCTATTAGCAAAGAAAATCTAAAACTCAACAGCTTGGACAGATAATGAAGAGCCAAGAAATAATGGGGTCTCCAACGGGCTCACGACATGACACTGCATTCCACATTCATCTATCAGGAAACTGGAAGCTGTGCCTTGAGTAATGACACAAAGTTGAGGAAGGGCAGACTCGGGGCAGAGAAATGACAAAACATTTTCATACAGACGGTTGTTAACCTCAGGAATCTGGTGCTCCGACAAGGTTAACGTAGCGGAAATGTTACAGATATTTAAACGCAGCCTGGGCTTGTGGTTTATGCTCGACTCAGAGGAGAGCTGATTTCGTAGTCGTGGAGTCTCCAAGGAAAAATGTAGGAAGCTGATTTTGTTTCTGTCTTGCTTTATTTTGATTTTTTTTCCACTTTATATCACTCTATATAAAACTTTTGCCATTCATTAGCAAAAAGGAATGTGTTTAATTTGGAGCCCGAGTGTAGTTTACTTTTGACTAATATACAAGTTGTGTTAATGTAGCAGTTGAAGGCAGAGCTAGTCTGGTAATTAAGATGGTGATACCCTCTGACCATGAGTATGACAAAATGAACTTAAGAGTAATTTACCTTTGCCTAAAATATGTTTAAAATTTCTGTATAAGATTTTTGATCTCTCTCTTAGTTTAATTGTTTAAATGTAAGGAATACTCCATGATCATCATTCAAGGGTTTCTGTCTGTTGGATTACACACTAAGAACAAATAAGAAAAGAAAGAATAGAGCTGAAATAATGAACACAGTTTTAAAGTTTAGTAAAACTGATGAGACCTGTTGACAATGGCTTGTTTTTATTTGTTCACCTTTAGTCAACAAGATTCTATTTACATTAGAGGACAGAAAAGTCGTATCATTTTCTAACCTGCTTAAACCAGACCAGGGTCGTGAGGGGCCTATTCCAGCTAGCACAGAGCACAGTGCAGGAACAAACCCTGGACAGTGCACCATCCATCACAGGGCTAACACACACACACCCCAAACAAACCCTAGGACCGATTTAGTGTCACCACTTCATCTGACCTGCATGTCTTTGAACAGTGGGAGGAAAACACACAGACATGGAGAGAACATGCAGACTCCACACAGGGAGGTTCTAGGGTTTGAACCCTGGTCTCCTTACTGAGATGCAGCAGCGCTACCACTGCACCGCCATGATAACCAGGGTGAAAAAGTTTCAGTCTCAAAACGGAACTGAGCTTCCTTCCTCCCAATGGCCCAACTGGCAGCTTCCTGTTGTCTGCAGAGTCCTCATTTGTAACCTGTTCACTTTGTGAGAAAGGCCTTGAGTTCTGTTTACACACCGGTTCAATTCAATTTGAGTATTTGGTGTGTCATTTCACCAAAGTGCTTCTGAAATATAAATACATTTAGGCAGGATGACTGATTTCCACTAAGGCAAATGATGAAGTGAAGTACCACCAATTGTATTAAATGTGCCTCAAACCACTTACTTGAATAAATGGAAAGCAAATATCACTGCACAACTGAAAGAACGAAAATGTCAAAGATTCTAGATAAAACATTTTGAGCAATGTTGAAAGTTCAGGTACCTTTGTATTGGTCACCAGTATAAACCAGTGGTCTCAAACTCCAATCCTGGAGGGCCGCAGTGGCTGCAGGTTTTCATTCTAACCCTTTTCTATAATTGGTGATCAGTTTTTGCTGCTAATTAACTCCTTTTCCTTTCATTTTAATGAACTTGTTTTTTAAGATTTGTTCCCCTGAATTCCTTCATTGCTCCTCTGAATTGCTTCATTTCTTAACTTAAATGGCATCCGTGGCAGACGGCCGGCAGCTCATCCCAGCCGGGAAGCCCCTTTAATGGAAGGATGGGGGAAGGCAGCATTTCCTGGTCACTGCCTCCCCCAAAACACTTAATGGCAGCTTCCCTGAGATCTGGCAGTGCCCCAGATTCCTGCATGGCATTCTGGATCTTGGAGTTCAGTTGTGCAACCCTGTTGGGTGCCATGGGTGCCGCCAGGGGAGCTACAACAGGACAGAAGGACTCGTACCAAATTTATAGCCTGGAAGTACTCCCAAGTCACAAGAACGGGAATCCCGAAGTACTTCCTGGATGAAGAAAATTATAATTCTCAGAAGTGGCGACGAGTCACGTGGACGGAAGGAAAGCAGCACTTCCGGGTTGAGGTCTATATAAAGGACTGATGGAGACGCAGCAAGTGAGCCGGAGTTGGGAGGAGTGTGACAGAGCTTGCTGGGATGTGCAGTGGAGAGAAGAATTGTGCTTTTGTTTTGATTTAATTGTGTTTATTGTGGCTGTGGTGCTTTGAAGGCACAATACAAGAAGGCAAAAGAAATGAAAATACTTGGTGTTTTAAAAACATGTCAACAGTGTCGGTGTGCCAGTTAAAGCGCTGGTATAGCACCATCTAGTCTTACACACCCAAACAGAAATGAAAAGTGAAGTGAGTGAGCCAGCATAAGACCAAACTCTCTCAAACTCCAACCAATTTCACACCAACCAGTTGCTTAATTAGGCTTGTTGCTTCTCTCATTGTGCAATGGCATACATTTCCAAAATTTATTGATTTTTCTCTTTTCTAAGAGCACTATTAAAATGTTTTGTGGACCTGAACAGATCAGCATTCCTGAGACCTTCGCCTTTCTTTATTTTCAGATTTAGTATGATGGTCACAGTTTGCTGGTCCTGTTTTGGCTCACTTTGTAGCTCATTATTGTTTGGTTGATAATTAAGGAGAAATAAACAATTGAGGGGGTCTGAGTCTTCAGGAACAAGTCAATTAAAATGAATTCAGAAGAAGCTAATTAGCAGCAAAAACAGGTCACTAATTAAGTAAAGGGTTAGAATGAAAATATGCAGCCACTGCGGCCCTCCAGGACCGGAGTTTGAGACGACTGGTTTAAAAGATAAGGACATATAAAAAAAATAAAAAACACAAAGAAACAATACGGACAGAACAGAATGAACACTCTTGTGCTGGAATAATCTAAAGCAGCAGACAGACAAATGTGCAAGAAATGTGACATGCCTACCCAGATTAATTTAATCAAAGGTTGGGGGCATTCAGAACCTAACATGGCACAATGAGATGCAAGGAATAAATCAGCCCAGAGCACAGTGCCAGTCCTTTGCAGGGTTTACTCCCACACACACACACACACACACACCGGTCAATTGGCCAAATAACCAGACATTCACATCTTTGAAAAATGAAAAGGGAATCCAGAGTACATAGAAGCATTGAAATTTACTAATGACAAACTTTTACATTTATTTATTTGGCCGACACTTTTATACAAAGAAACTTCCAACATTTGAGATGCAATTGGTTGCATTTCTTTTGTTTTTCCAATTGGGACCCAGGCGTTGAAATGACTTGCTCAGGGTCACACAGTGTCAGTAGTGGGATCTGAACCCTCAGCCATTATTGAAGACTAATTGGCAGCAAACATATTTTAAAGTGTCTGTTAAAATAACATTTTTATAATACCAAGGAACTTTGCTTCAAAATTAAAAAAGAATAAGGTAATAGCTACACTTCAAATACGAGTTCTCCTCCTATCCACCATCTGTTTCTTTACAAGTTCTTTGATATTGAAACACACAAATAATTCATCATATGCATTCGACAGATAAATATACAACAATAAACACTGAAGTACTTATTTTGCATTTTGAGTAAATAATAACAATATTACTAAACACATTATTTCTCTTTTTGAAAGAAATAAAAAGACTAAAGACTTTGATAAGCAGATGCTTTTTGAAGGAGCAGAGTGAAGATGAATCCATAGCTCTGACAGAAACATAAATGTAAAGTAATCCCACCTCAAATGAAAGCCACCTCTAAAGCTTATTCACAACACATACATTTATCAAGAAGTGTTCAAAATGAATGAATACAAGGAAATAATCAAAATGTTCTTTGATGTGCATAGGTATGATTAGAGTGATCCTGCACCAATACCACGTCTTTTTGACATTGTGACCACTAGGAAGTATTGCAGTACCCCAAACACAACCTCCCTGACACAGCCTCAGGTTCAAAATATGAATGTTTTTTAAACAGGCTACCTTTAACATGTGTCACACACGTGCGAGTAGGAGTCAACTAAAGGGCTTTAATATTGGCAATTCTACGTCTGACCTGGGGGTGGCGGGGTGCACTAACTGTCTCTCTCGATCCCTTGCAGACCATTCTCAGGAAATCCCACAGGGTTCTGGCAATTCTGACAGCGGTCCTGGTGCCTCTGATGACGTCACTTCCGGTTCCGCCTCTGTTGATGTCGCTTCCTACACTGGCCTTCAAAACCACCATTTTGTCTTTCTTCAACAGTTCTGTTTTGAACTCAGTCGAGTGAACAACTCTCTAACTTTTAAAATACCTTTTTGCAGCCAAAGGACATTATATGGGTGGCTGCCCCAAACCTTCATTACATCTAAGTGTCATTCTTGTCCTATATGTTTCTCGCTGTTAATACAGCACAGTACAGCAAAGTAATTCTCTCTGTGTTCTCTCCTACACGTCTTTCGAGTGAACATTGTCCAGCTCCTCTCCTGACACCAACTCTGACTCGAACTGAGTGATTCAGCGCTGCTCCTCTTATACAAGACCCAGAAGAACTTCCTGCACCAGGGTATTGCCCATAAGAAGTACTTCTGAGTCAAGCAAGAGCCTCACAAAAGTAGGGAGCGTAAGATCCTGCAGCTCCCTCTTGCAGAACCCAATGGGGCCAGTCGATGAGACTACAGTTCCCAGCATGCCCTGCGGGTGTCCATACAGGTACCATGGTCCATGTGTGCTGCCTTCTAGTGTCTCTGGGAAGTAAATAGTTCATCTAAGTTATCTCTCCCTGTCATCTCAGCATACTGGCTTCCCAGCTGGGTAAGGATCCTTGACTGAGCCCTTATGGGATGCCAGCTTCTGCATTGTGATGTTGGCACCTTCTACCAGTCTCCTGGTTGAGGCAGAGAATGCCAGGCCTTCCTCCTTGTCTGATTACTTGCTTGGCCTCTCAGCTGGGTAAGGAATTTTGAACCATCCTGGCCATGACACCAGCCCATGCTTGCCGTCCTTTATAACACTCATGATCAATGCTGCTGGGGTATGCTGTGCACAGCCATCAAATCGATTAAATCAAATCAAATTTTATTGGTTACATACAAATTATACATACAGTATAATGTGGATTAGGCTATTTTATTTTAAGCTTGTTACGTTATTGTAATGATTCTCCTTAGTTATTTTTTTATAACGTATCCAAGTTTTGATGTTTATGATTTTGTTTGGTACATATTTGGACTTTTTGTATTTTACAGATGCATTTTTTCTAGTTATTGATAAACTATGCTCATATAACTCCTGGCTCCGGCAGATAGATGGTCATTTCCGGAGGGAGGGCCTGGACCACGTGTCTGCCTGGGCACTTGCCAACCAGGATCCCGGGGTGTTTTTGTCATGAGGTGGGTAGGGCAATGTGTTATACTCCCCAATCTGACCTGACCTGATTTATGGAGCATCAGTGCCATTTTGTGTGTAGGCATTATTATTATTTCCTGGTCACATGACTTAGAGATACTCTGTGTTATCACACTCTGTGTATAACATGGCTGTGCTGTGCCAAGCAGCATGCATTCAAGCACTGGAATACATTCAACCAAAGATTCATAGCATGACTTAGGTGCAAATAAACCTGTCTAGACTTAAGAGTTTGTGCAACATTTTCCTTGACAATGATTTTAGTTTAGTGTTAAGATTTTGATGTTTGGTACTGACATTTCATCTGGCATTTAGAAAGAGGTGTTCTAAGTGGTGAGACGTTCCTTGGAGAGAAAGTGTACATTCAATTCAGTTTAATTTTGTATAGCGCGCTTCACTGAGTACAGGCGCGAAATGCTGTAGCAAGGTCTTAGGTAAAAGTAAACACAAATTAGTCAAAATACTGCATGTTGTGACCCCTGCTGCAGGGGGACGTGGCCACCCTTCAGAAAACCCCTCTTAAACAGTTTTTCAATGTGAGATAAACACACTTTTCAGCTCATCTTTGTAGGATCGGCTGCAGGCATGCTGGCTTGCCGACACACTGGGCTTCGAACATTTAAAAGACCGAGCCACAGCCGTTTTGTGGTCTCACTCTCCTGTCTCACTTCCCTCAGACTCCCTCTGCTCTGGCCGCTGCTTCTGGGCCACTGTACCTCCTTGATGAAGAAGGCTTTGTGTTCTTTTGAGCACAAATGGAGGCTGGTGCGTCAAGTTTGACAGCTGTTCTTTGCAAGGCCAGATCACCTCTGAAAGACATTTGTGTTTGTATCTGCCTCAACAGCATTAAAGTTTCTACTCCTTGGAAAACCTTCGGTTCTTTCCTATGCAACTTTGTGACACAAGCTTGACAAGATACAATAATTACACATAAGGCAGCGTTCCTGGAGGAAATAAACCACTGGGTATCGATGGTTAATATGGCTGGCACAGACCAGAAAGCAGTCCTATAAGATCTTTGTACTTTAAAACTCAAAGCCACAGGGATAAACCAAGAACATCTCTACACTTCAGTGTATCTGAACAGCTGCCAGGGGTTAGTATACGACACCAATTCTTTACTTCATAGGCACTGAAATGAAGGAAGAGGCATTAGTCCAGAAGGAATTTCCCCAAACTGGTAGGTGACAGTTAAAGTGCTATGACCTTAAGAGGTATAAATAAATATTATGAATGGTAGAACAGCACTTGACAAACCAGGGCTTTATGGCTCTGAAATTAGAATTTGTGGCACAACCTCTGGGCAGGTCTTGATAAGCTGGTCCCTGCCAGCAGCACATGCATGTATTAGGGTGTTTCATTTTCTAAGGCAAAAAATAAAATATAAATTTTTGCAGGCTTTGCTTACGTCCTGAGTGTCAGTGATATAAAAGATGTATATGCCAAATTTCAAGAAGATTGGATAATATTTAGAGGTTGGACACTTTGATCAGTTTTGTAAACGTAGGCAAAAAATACGATTTTTTCAATGTTAATTACTTTTATTGGGAAAACTAGAAATCACAAACTTAAAATAATATTAAAACTAGACACTAAGATTAATAGGTAGTATGCAAAACATGTGTTATATTAATCAACTTTGAACGATGCAATCCCTTCTTTTGTTCGCTTGGTGACGACTTTTCTGTGATGCTTGGCTACCCTCAACAAGAATTGTTTTTGTTGTTCGTTCCTGACCGATTCGTTAAACTTTTTTTATCATTGACCACCTTAAGAGCGTTCACATGGCTTCTTAGAGAATCACTGCAGTATTCTGTCACGTTGTGGATCCCAAACAATTCAAAGAACGTCTTTGTTTTATTAGTAACAAAATGGCTCAGGTATTTTCCGTCAAAAACTAGTTTTTACCCTCTAATCGTTTCATTTCCTTTTTCTTTTCAGGTTTGGTTTCTAAATTTTTAGTCATATTTTCCTTTTCAGCCTGAGTAATACGTTCGTCCAAAAAAGCCAATCCTACGTTAGTTTCTGACAGATACCAAAGGTGTCAGCTGTGAGAGCACTTTTTTTGACGTCTGCATCTGGGTAAGTGCTGAGAAGCTGTAGCATATCCAAATCATTCTTTGGAGCCCATCGACTTACAATTGCTTCGTGTCAAAAGCGAACATATATGAGGCTGACAAAATGTGCAACCCGTTTCATTCCTTTCAATTCTCGTTGAGGAATATTCAACTGTTTAGTGAAGAGGACAATCTTAAGTGCATATATTGCCTTTGCCATCCACCTTGCTTGATGCAGAGCCCCTAGGATCCTGAAACTGAAGTCGTTTTTAGATCGGCCTCCTTGGTACACTGTAATAAAAGTGATCAATGTGTGTAACCCCTAAATATTATCCAATCTTCTTGAAATGTGGCATATATATCTTTTACATCACTGAGACTCGGGGCATAAGCAAAGTCATATGAAAATCACATCTTTGGAAAAATGAAACACCCAAGTACGTATGTCCCAAAAGTACTTCCAAAATCCCCATTAGAGAGGGCAACCCTATCAAAATCCCTGGCTAAATGCAAAAGATTTGATATTAAAAAAAAAAAAAAATCTCCAAGTACATAAATTTCAGTAGACCCCACATGGTAAAAAGGAGTTGCAGGAAAGGGCAATCCAAGACAAGCAAGTTCTCAAGACACAATCCAATGGGGAAGCTAAAGAAAAAAAAATAAAATAAAAAATAGAGCCAAATGGTCAAATGCTTCCAGTAATATCAAAAAGCACAAGCAAAGCAAGACCCTAGTAAACTCACTGATTTCCTAATGCATTCAAAATTAACTGCCAGGAACTGTTGGAGACTCTCTGGATTTATAGGGTGGAGGGCAGTGATTGGCAGGTAGCCCTACCTCTTGGGAGACCACCCACAAAACACAAAGCACATAACAAAGGGAGCTTATATACCAAGAAACCAAACAAAACCCCAAACATTCTTCACAAGATCAACATAAACAGAAGAATCGAACATGAACAAAGACGACATAAAACAAAGTACATAAGTATATTGGCTGAAATGTAACAGGAGTTGGAAGTGAATTGTGAAAGGGTTTAACTGGCAAGGATGTAGCATGGCCAGAGTTTGAAAAAAGAAGGAGAAAGACTTGTTGGTGAGTGGGATGGTACCCTGGGGGTGCATTGCAAAGGACAGGTGGAAGAGCTACCCTATCAGATAGCCAAGTGGTGTAACTTGTGTTTGTCCTGTTTGACACTCTGTGTTACCTCTCTTAGATAATCACTCTGTTGTGCGTGTGATGTTAAATGGGAAACCACCACTGTTGTGCTGGCAGTGTTTTATCTTAAAGCGATGACATGGCACACGCGCAGCCAGCCTTGGCTTCTGTCCCACATAATGCTGAAATGAACTGAGCATGTTTAATATTGAATGGTTTTGTCTTTATACATCTTTCAGTTCAATTGTCAATGATGTAGCTTGCTGAACTGTACAATTGTTTTTGCTCATCAGACTGCAGGTAGCTGCTGCTTTCATGAGTTCAATTCTAGTGATGTGCATCCAGCAGCTGTAATCATAAAAGGCAATCAGAACATTATCTCTTTTGGTCTAGTAAATGAACACCGCACACTCAAGTACAATGAGGAAAAGGAAAAGACGAAATAGACACATGTACAACAAACAATAGAGTGAAGTAACCTCTACAGGCTTGAATTTGGTTTACTCATCTCATATTTTTACTGAGGACTACCAGCATTGAATAGTCAGCTGACATTTTTATTAAAGGTAACTTACAAGATCAAAACACTTTACAACTGTTCACCTACATGAGTTCAAGTGCTTAAGGTCAGAGATGATTCAGAGGCTTTAATTGAACAGAAAGCTTTATGTTTTAAAGTGCCGAGCCTGGGCCACTACACTTTGCACACGTCCGCTGACACACCTGTGTCTTCGGGCGCCATCTTGTGATTTTGATGAATGATTTTCTGTCCCACATCCTTCACATTAAATTGGTGTCGAACTGTTTAATAGATAAGGCAATCAGTGATAAACTCTGTAGAACAGTCCTAGTATGTTACAACAACAACATTTATTTATATAGCACATTTTCATACAAAAAAAATGTAGCTCAAAGTGCTTTACAAAACGAAGAATAGAAAAATAGAAGACACAATAAAAAATAAAAATAAGTCAACATTAATTAACATAGAATAAGTAAGGTCCGATGGCCAGGGTGGACAGAAAAAAAAAAAAATCCAGAGGCTGGAGAAAAAAAATAAAATCTGTAGGGATTCCAGACCAAGAGACCGCCCAGTCCCCTCTGGGCAAGCAGACAACACAGCAACAGGATACTAAACGTTTAGAACATGGAGTAAACGTACGACAAACGCTGTTAGAATATTAGAAAAACGATGGTGAGAAAAAAACGTTCAGCCTAACAAGCCCATCCATCCTGTCCACCTAGCTTGTCCAAAATAACATCAAGCAGAGATTCGAAGATCACTAAATTCCTGCTCTCAACCACATTACATGGTAATTTATTCCATGAAATTCCGGGAGCCGTGCCATATGCCAGCCTTTACAGAATTTTTCTCTCTGTCTCTCACTCTCTCTATTTTTAAAATTATTACTTTTTTAAATTTTATTAATTATTAATGTTAAAATTTGGCCTTTGTCTTGTTTTTGAATGAATGTCTAAAATTAAACTGAAGAGACTGTGCCCTCAGTGCAGATTTGAGTGCTGGCTGATATCAGCTACCTTTTGGACAAAGTGTGAAGTAGCATAAAAGATCTGATGACTGCATACGACTATAACATCTGCAGAATGTTGTACAGGGTGGCCCCCAAAAAAGTGGCCTGCCTCCACCGAGACGACTATATTATATGGTGAAGTCAAAAATGATCAAATTTGGTACACACATTTACAGAAGATGCTGAAAGTGATCTCCTTGTGCGTGAATACATTTCTACAAGGCAGGTGACATGACCACAGCTGCCTATCGGGTTGCAGATGAGATGGGATTCGTCTCGTTGGAGGTGGGCCACTTTATCATGGGCTTCCCTGTATAATCTGAATGTTATAGACTCTATATTAAATGTTCCCTTGTTCACCTGGTAGTACTACAGTAATCACCTAAAGAGCTCTGTTATCTCCTATTGGAAGAGCTGCTCATCCAAAAATGAAAAGGGCAAAAAGGGCGTAGATCTGGAGCAGGAATAAAAATTACAAGCTTGTCTAAGAATGAAGGAGGTGAAGACCCAGAGTGAGGATAAATGTAAGGTGGAATGAATTCAGACCTGGCCTAAATTTCTATTATAAGAAATGTTCAGTTGCTTTTATATAAGTTGCAGGAACTGTTGCATCAAGTCATGGTGAGTTTGGGTAACATGACATTTTGGATTTTGCTGACATCTGGCTTAAATTGCTTATCTTAGATGCTGTTTTAATGCTAGATGAGTTTCATCAGACAGAGTAGGAAAGCAGAAGGAGGACTGGAGATTTATGTGATTAAGCAATGATGAAAAAGTGAGTGCAGTACAATTAAAACTAAATGTGTGTTCCAGACATTGATATGCAGACTGAAATTGTCCACATCATCCTGGCTGACTCAGCAACAACAACAAAGATTCATTCTGTACCAGTAACTTAATGATGAATCATTCTGAATGCTAGTGACTTCAAACAAGGAATCAAGTGTCTTTTAGGCATGTTCCATTTGTGAATACTATAAGCTGGAACCACTCTATTTAAATGTTAATGACTTTAAATATAAACCTGTGGTGTAATCTGAGCAGATCTGACCTCATCTTACTTCCACCTACAGCCTGTTATTGATAGGAGAATCTCTATGTTAGCCAAGTCAGAAGTTCTTGTGTGTGTTTGGGGGTGCTGATGTTTCTTTTTATTGCCATTGTGATATATGGCCGGCCAGTCATCCCGGCCAATACCCCCAGGCCGCCAGGTGGAGCCCTCCCTGCAGCATGGAGGTGCCCCAAATGCCAGCAGGGAATTATGGAAAATGGATTTTATATCCACAGCCCTGATAGATACCACAGGAGCCACAAGAAGGCGCTGCAGGGAGGAGCAACGATTGTTTTCCCTACAAACCAGAAGTGCGTCCTAGTCACATGGACAGAAGAAATGATGTGCTTCCGGGTTGAAGAAAAGGAGTTTTTATCTCATCTGGAAGTGTTACCAGTCACATGGACAGAGAGAGAAACACTTCCAGGTCAAGGACTATAAAAAGGACTGTGGGAGATCCCAGGGTTGAGCTGAGTCGGGAAGAAGGGTGGCAACGCGTCTGGGAGAGGAGGATTGTTTATTGATTATTGTATTGTGTAGATATATGAGTATTGTGGAGTGGAGGTTGCTTTGTGTACATTATTGTCCAAATAAAAATAATTATATGGACTTTTATGTGGTGTCTGGCGTCTGATCCGAGGGTTGAAGGGGACGACAGCACCCCCTATCTGTCACACCATATATATATATATATATATATATATATATATATATATATATATATATATATATATATATATATATATATATATTCATAGGTCTGAATTGCAATCTGATTATTTTGGATGGTTACCAGGTAATGCTTGTGGTTGGTCTGCCAGTCAGCAAATATCCTCCATGTCCTCTCAATTGCGAGATGCAGATCATGTGATATAGTACCTGCCAAATAATACAAAGAGTACATGACATGTGTTTCGCCCTAACTGGAGCTTGTCAGGTGTATGCACTTTTGCTTCCTCTTATGGGGATCAAACCTGAGTTGAAACCTCTGATGTTGCTCCACGGTGGCTGGTTCACTTACTTGACAGGTTGAAAATCAGAGTATCACATTCATAGGTCTGAGGTTCAACACATAACACATATCTACTGTGAGAAAAGCGCTATGTAAATGCAAAGAATTATTATTATTATTATTACCTGCTTCTCAAAACTGAGAGGATGTGTCGGATATTTGCCAACTGGTAGACCAACCACAAGCATTACCTGGTAGATAACCATCCATTTAATCAGAATGTGATTCAGACCTAAAAATGTAATACTCTGCTCTTCACCCTGTCAGGTAAGCGAACCAGCCAGAGTGGTGCAACATCATAGGCTTTGCCTCAGGTACTGATGTCTGAGGTTCGATTCCTGTAAGGGGAAGCAAAGGAGCACACACTTGATGAGCCCCAATTATGGCGAAACACATGTTGTGTACACTTTGTGTTATTTAGTAGGTACCGTGTGTGTATACATAAAATATATTTTATATCTCTAATTTCCCCTTGTTGAAAACAAGTACAAAGTAATTATAAGCATGTTTCTTTGCATAAAGAAAAACATTGTAACATTTGTGTAATAATCTGCCCTTAACAAGTATCCTACTGTTCCCCATGTTCTTGTAGCTGATTTTTTTTTAAAGTAGCAACTGGGATCCACTGTACTAATTCCTTTCATACTTTTAAACACTTCGATCATGCCCCCCGTCATTTCTGTTTGCGTAGACTAAAAAGGTTCACCTCTTTGAATCTCTCCTCATAGCTCATACCTATGAACTGCCTACTGTAGTTGCACTTCAGTGGACTTTCTCTAGTGATGCTATGTCTTTTTTGTAAAATAGAAACCAAAACCAAACGGCGTACTCCAGGTGAAGCCTAACTAATGCGATATACTAATTAAGCATAACCTCCCTTGACTTATACTCCGCATATCATGATATATAACTAAACATGCTATGAACTTCCGTGATCGCTTCTGTCGACTCTTTGGACGTAGACAGTGATGAGTCTCCTATAAGGTGTACTTTCAAGTTTCACACTTCCCTCTGCTTTTTAAAATGTAACATTTTCACTTTGTATGTGTTATTAATACTAAACATTTACTTAACATTAAATTTCATCTGCCCAAGCTGGTGCATTGTCCAAACCCCTCTGTAACAATTTAGCTTATTCTACTTTAACTGCCTTTCCACTTAGTTTGATATCATCTGCAAACTTAACCAGCCTACTATTATGTTCTTGTCAGATCATTTATGTAGAGTTTGTTAAAAAGAACAGCAACCTCAGCACTGATCCTCTGAGGGACACCACTCTTAACATCACCTAATTCTGAAAAGCTTCCTCCACTATTACCTGTTGCTTCCTGTGTTTGAGCCGATGTTGTACCCACCTACAGGCTGTTCCCTGAATTCCCAATTCTTTTAGTATGATGGAACCATTTCAAGCCCAGACACTGCAATGTGTTAATCTTGCCACTGTGGATTGGCACTAAACAGCATACAATTAAAGGAAAAGAACGTCTGGCCAGAGTAAAGTGTTTAATGCTACAATGCACCAGCAGCCTTTCCTGGTGGGATTTGTTTCACAAGATGCTACCTACACGTTAAATCAGTTTTACTTTCTGACAGTATTTGAGTTTAGCATTTAACTGACAGTAATTTGTAAAACCACTTCAGCACTAAAAGCCTTTTTAAGCACAATATATATACATCCATGTATCCTTTGAAGCCACAGTACTCACTGATCAACAGTGTAGATACAGAAACCCAAGCACAGATCACATTTCCATTTCCTTGCTCTATAAATCATTGAGCATTTAACTGAAGATATGGACAATGTTTGGATCAACAGCGAAACCACTGGCTCTCTTTCAACACAAGCACAGCATCTCTACTGCTGGAATCCCCTGTAATGGAAGTGTTTAAGGAGTGTTGTCATTTCCTTCTCAGCTGGATTCAATACACTAACTGACAGATGACAGCAGCAAAAGCATACACACATGGGGCTGCCTTGACAAGAGCATTAGGCTCGCTTTCAAAGGTCTGGCAGAAGGCAGGCACTTTAATGTTCAGCAGACCAGCAGGATAGACCTGCCATTTGACTTTTATTTTACACTGATTGCCATTTCCTATTGGCCCCATATCGTACATCAGTTTTCAGAATCTCAGTAACAGTGAGATAAAAGCTTACAGACATTATGTTGTAGTGAATTTTGTGCAATACAGATTATGGTTTTATTAACAAATATGTCAGCATGATAGCTTCCAGCGGCACAACTCCAGAGTCCTGGGTTCACACCCCAGCTATTATTTTTTTAAAGGTGTCCTGGATTTGCTCCGCTCCCACAGATGTATACGTTAGGTTACCTGGTGTGCTGGCCTAATGTCGTTGTCTGAATTAGTGTGTTCTGTAATGGACTAGAGACCCCCAGGTTAGGTTCCTGCCTTGCACCCGATGCTGCTCGCATATACTCCATTGCTGTGAAACATTATATAAGATTAAGTGGGTCAGGAAATGGATGAAAGCCTGTTATATACTTTACGTTAGAGTGTATTGAACTAGTGTACAGTATATGTACACAGTGTGCAGTGTGAACTGTGCTGGACTGGCATCCTCTGCACATTTGATTTCTGCCTTTCACCCATTGCTGTCAACGAAGCTTCCACCTCCGTGATCCTGTCAACTGGACTAAGGTGATCTGAAATTGGATGTATGTTCTAACCGTTTGGTTTTTCCTATTAACTAACCAAAAATTGATTACCACTGCATTACAAGAAGATGCAAGAAATGCACCACTGGTAGACGACAAGAGGAACTTGGTAATAGACAAGACAGATTTCCACAACAGATGCATGAAAGATGTGTACAAATCTAATAAAGCTGAGGTAATGAAGTACAAAACAGAGTGCAAAGCAATAGCAGTAAACAAAATAGGATGATGACGCAATACAGAGCAAAACCACAAAACAGAATACAAAGTAAGAGTACCGAGTAACTGAAAAATCAATTAGTCAAGCTTTCAGGGCTAGTAGACCAGCAAGGTAATGTTTAATAGGGTAGTTATGAGACAATTACATTAAACTACAGCAACCATGGAAAGTTTTAGGTGGATGGACAAGCCTGGGTTTGAATGTCAAGATTGATCAAGCCTACAGTATGAAGAGGAGAATGAGAGTCTTGGTGAGAGTTGTTAACAAGGAGCTTTGGATCATTTAGGATAGCTGGTTAAGAAGAGCCCAACTATCTGAGAGGTTTTATTGTGTAAGTCACCTAAACAAGTATTTTGAGATGTTGGAAAAAACAGCATTGGAAGCAAGACAATCCAATATGTGAGCCAGTGCTGGGGTACTCTCACTGAGCCAGACGTATATCAGGTACATCTGGAGACAACCATGAGTGAAATTTGCTTAAAACATAGTGGGAACAAGATGATGGCTCACTGAGGGCCACATTTCTAAAACCAATCCAATGCCACATGAAGGCAGTGCTCAGCATAGGGGTGATGATTTTGAACTACTGGGGGCAACGGTGCTCTTGTTAATCTGGTAAAACAGAGGGCAAACCTGTGATTCTGATAAACAAATCAACAGCTGAAAAGTCTCCTAAAAGACCCCTGTGAAACACAAAAATGAGAGAACATTTCACGTTTTAAAAATTAATATAACCTGTTGCAAGATATATAATCTGTAACATCAGATTATATATTGGCATATGACAACATCAATGGATGAGTGGTAAAAGTAAACGACACGTTGACGCAAGTGCTGTGTTTGCTCTCTGTTGTTCACCATTATGACGATAGTTTAGGGGTCAATATGAGTTTGAAAGAATTGATAGCTCAGCTTGTGAAAATATGAACTGCAAAATATTCATTTGAAATAAACGGTGTGTCAAAAAGACTGCCATTAAGAGAACAGAAAACAAAGAGCCCCAGGAGATGTAGCTTACGATACTCCAAAAACCTGAATCAACAAATCTGCCTGATAACACCAGTGGATACGCAGATGAGGCCACCACACAATACTAACCTTCTGGCTTTACGTCTAAATGAATAACTAAAAGACAATATATATTATATATATTATATACTAGCAAAATACCCGCGCTACGCAGTGGAGAAGTAGTGTGTTAAAGAAGTTATGAAAAAAAAACAGAAACATTTTAAAAATAACTTAACATGATTGTCAATGTAATAGTTTTGTGACTGTTATGAATGTTGCAGTCATCAAGGATTTGATTATCATTATTTCTTTCAATCAGGTTCGTATTTGGAGGATGTGTTGTGTTCAAGTTATATTCCGTGTTTGTCAATCGTTGTAAAGATAACAGGTTTCATTCATCGAAGTGTTCACTACCCAAATCAGTACTCGAGAATCTAAGATGTTTCACAGGCATTCCCTGTATTAAGTTGTGGATTTGCCTGCGAATATTTAGCGGCAGCGTGTCTATGAACTTAATTTAAATTTAAGCGTTACACCTTGCTTTCCTATTGATATGTCTACAAAGGCTTGTTCAGCGTCAGAGGGTTGTTCCTTTCTTACTGCATCAATAAGCAGCTCGTCTTCCTCTTTATCTGAGACATCACACACTGCATGCACGGGTTTACCTTTCCCAGTCCTGCAAACTTTAGCGAAGTGGTTCAATTTACCACATTTTTTACACTGTCTTCCTTTAGCTGGACATTGACTTTTTCCACCGTGTGCTTTGCTTCTGTAGTAGCTGCACTTATGTATATGCTTGTATGCGTCACATGCTTCATATTCTTTTGCTGCCTTCTCAATTGTGTAATGCGTTTTTTGCTCAGCGCTCTTTGGAGCTTTTGCTTGTTGTCTGCGTACTGCGTTCACAGTCAGTTCACATGAGCCACTCTGAGTACATGCATTGAAGGTTTGCTATCTCGTGCAATCTTGCGATGTCCATGGCTTTATTTAATGTTAGCTCAGACCCAGCACTTAAAAGTTTCTCTCGCACTTTCACTGAGCTTGTGCCAAACACTATTCTATCCCTGGCCATCTCATCTTTGTTTGCATAAGTACAGTCCTTCACCAGCAATTTTAACTCCGTTGCAAAGAGATCAAAAGTCTTGTTTACACCTTGCGTCCTCACTAAAATCGTCTTAGGCATGACAAATGCCTAGTAGTGGCAGCATTTCTATTGGATTGCTGCTGACGGACGGCATTATATGGGCAGGCACTCAATTACGTGGGAGGCTTGGATTAGGAGGACACAATATAGGCAGGCAGACAACTACGTGGGAGGCGTGGTGATGGGTGACGCAACTCCGCCTCACACGGCACTCAAGCTGCAGGCTATGGTCGATATGTGTACTGTAAGTAGGATTCAGTTATGACCGTTACACGTAGAATTTCAAAATGAAACCTGCTTAACTTTTGTAAGTAAGCTGTCAGGAATGAGCCTGCCAAATTTCAGCCTTTTACCTACACAGGAAGTTGGAGAATTAGTGAGTGAGTCAGTCAGTCAGTCAGTGAGGGCTTTGCCTTTTATTAGTATAGACTAGCAGAATACCCGCGCTTCGCAGCGGAGAAGTAGTAGTAGTAGGAAACATTTTAATAATAACATAACATGATTGACAATGTAATTGTTTTGTCATTGTCATGAGTGTTGCTGGCATATATATATATATATATATATATATATATATATATATATATATATATATATATATATATATACACACAGTGGGATGCAAAAGTTTGGGCAACCTTGTTAATAGTCATTATTTTCCTGTATAAATCGTTGGGTGTTACGATAAAAAATGTCAGTTAAATATATCATATAGGAGACACACACAGTGATATTTTGAGAAGTGAAATGAAGTTTATTGGATTTACAGAAAGTGTGCAATAATTGTTCAAACAAAATCAGGCAGGCGCATAAATTTGGGCACCACAAAAAAGAAATGAAATCAATATTTAGTAGGTCCGCCTTTTGCAGAATTTACAGCGTCTAAACGCTTCCTGTAGGTTCCAATGAGAGTCTGGATTGTGGTTGAAGGTATTTTGGACCATTCCTCTTTACAAAACATTTCTAGTTCATTCAGGTTTGATGGCTTCCGAGCATGGACAGCTACGTGATTACGTGGGAGGCGTGATGATGTCACATGAAACTCCGATCCCCCACGGCCATCCAGCTCAACTCCATAACAGTATATGGAGAAAAATAGCTTCCAGTTATGACTATTACGCGTAGAATTTCGAAATGAAACCTGCCTAACTTTTGTAAGTAAGCTGTACGGAATGAGCCTGCCAAATTTCAGCCTTCTACCTACACGGGAAGTTGGAGAATTAGTGATGAGTCAGTCAGTCAGTGAGTGAGTGAGGGCTTTGCCTTTTATTAGTATAGATTATATACTGTATATTATTATTATATTACTAGCAACTGGGAGCCTGATCGAATTGGGCTACAAATTGTACATTTGTGAAATCCATACTTTCCCTGCAAAGAATTATTTGTTTTTTTAAGTCCTTGAAATGATTTTGTTATCATGGCACTGATTTGTGCTTTTCGGCTGATGTAATAAAGAGCTTCCTGTTTAAATGGGGCTACGAGATGTGAACTCGGCTCTTTGGCTCACCTCATTTGATTTTTTCCGGCAAACAAATTTTCAAAACAAACCGTATTTTACGACTCTAGTCAGAGTCGAAGTAATAATTATGTTGCCGTGGTCATTTTAGATCTGAGATTGGCTAAAATTTAAACAATGACCATTGTTAATACCCAGCCGTCATTACTCAGTTTGCCAATAGATGTCAGAAGGACAGATGCCAAAACCGAACTGCCACATTATGTTCTAACTACAGAGACAGAGTCCCATTGCATGGTTCTAACTTGCATTGAGTCGAGATATTGACATGAACACCATACATACGGATAGTATCAAATTATATATAAGGATATTATTATTATATATTGCATATTATATTACTGATGTAAGAACACTAGGGGTCGCTGTCGCTTTGTTAAACCCAACAGACAGACACGCATACACAGGGTAAAAGCACTAAGAAGATATTTAATATTTTTCTTCTTTAAATTGTGCACAATTCTCTCCTCCACACCTCCCAGCAAGCTCTGTCCTACTCCACCCAACTCTGGCTTGCTTGCTGGGTCTCCAAAAGTCCTTTATATAGTCCTTGACCTGGAAGAACTGACATTTTCTTCAGCCCGGAAGTACTTTGGGGCTTCCATCCTCGTGAATAACCTCATACCTCCAGGCTACAAGGAAAGGATGACTCCCCAGGTCCTTTGACAGCTCCCCCTGGCAGCACCCACGGCACCCAACAGGGCTGAGAAACTGAACTCCAAGTCCCAGGATACTGGGAATACTGCCATCTAGCGTTTTGGGGAAGGCAGTGTCGGCAAGTGGCTGCCTTCCACCCATCCTTCCATTCCAGGGGCGTCTCGGCCAGGTTGAGCTGCAGCCGTCCATCACACTGTCTATTTGGTTATGCAAACATGCCATGCCAGAATATAGCCGAGGCAGTTTAACACGTCTATATCCATGGAGCACAATGCTTATCTAAACTATATTTGCTGTTGTTATATCATATAGTGATGCAATAGTTAAAATGACAGAAAGATGCTGTAGCAGACAGAGGCACTTCTCAGATGTTGAGCCAAGTAGCTGCAGCGGTCTATATGAGTGTGTCCGTATGGTTCCTCTGTCGCGGTGCTCATTACAACATAAGAATTATTCATTAAGCTTCAGTTACCTTGTGCTCCTGAGCTCCCAAATTGATCACTTTAGCTTTTTATTTTCTCTCCGCATGAAGTCTTTTGTTCAGATTCTTTGGCTCTTTCCCTGAAATCCTGGCAATTTAAACTTCACGGACTGGAGGCATTGTGGATGGGTTTTTAGGAAGAAGCCCTGCAATTGTAGCCTTTGCAGCACCAAATTTCACTGCTCTTCACTGCACCTGTTTTAGCAGGTTGTCCCCAGACGTATATTCTTGATTGAGAATCAATTCTGGCCTTGTAAGACTAGTACAAGGGGTAACGTGTTAAGAAGTACATTGTTGGTCCATTAAAAAAGACTCAAAAATGATAAAAGAATGGTAAGCTACCTGATCTGAGGAAGGAGGGTCAGGCTCGGGAGAAGGCAAAATGATGTTTAGACTGCAGAAAATCTGTGAGATTCTCAGGCCTCTCTGCTGTCAAGTTCAACATCAGTGCTCATCAAAGAGGAGGATGGAATAATTTTGCAAGAGTCCCTGTTTAATGACAATGACTTGGTTGCTACCTTGCTCGTTTAAACAGGATAATCACATAGAGCAGTTTCACAAGTTTGTCTGCTGGCGGTGGATTTGCTCAACCATTCTAGAAAAATATCACCTGAAGATGGAGAGAGGGTGTTGAGATAGAAAAATGCTTCTACTTCTATGCCAGTGGTCAAATGTATATTACTCAGTCCTGCAATTTTTAGACAGCCACCAATTTTAAGGTCTGCACATGCATTTCTATGAGAACATACAGACATCCTTTTGTGTATTAAAAGTAGCCATTATGCTCAGCGTGCTTTTACGAGACAACAGTATGTGTGCAGAAAATGAAGGAAGAAACCATTCCATAACCGCCCGAGTTTAAAAAAACTAATGTAAACATTATTGATTGCTTAAACTGACATTTAAATATAAAGAAGATTATATTTTGAGAAAGAAATTATAATACAGTAATGGATGAAGAGAGGAAGAAAGATAATGATCTATCTATCTATCTTTAAACTTCTTTATTTAGTACACTGAAACCTGCCTTCTGCTCAAAAGAGGAACATTCTGACAACTTCACAAATGATTCAGAGTTCTTTCGAAGTGGCCATATGATGAATTATTTTAATGTTTCCATTTGAATGGTTTTCCCCTGCTGAGAAATGAGTTACCCATGGCATTAGTTTCACAACATTACCTTAATGAAAAACACATAACGGAGGGCAGTTCTTTACTGCAAAGAGCATAACCAACAGAACCAACGATTTTTCTATTTATTTTTTTAATTCAACTTTTTAATTAAACTTGACCAAAAAAAAAAAGTTGTAAATGTTCCGAGGCCTCGCTATCTTTCATTTAGAGGCATGTCAATATGTAACTTTATAGAAATGTGAAATTTGCTTGCCTTTGTAAAGTAATTTTAATTCACCCGTGCAGAACACTTCTTAATGAACAGTTAAAGCAGCAATTATCAATCTAAATTAAGGCACAATTTTAAAGAGCAAAATAAATTATTTTTTAATATTTTTGAATTTACCATCCTTACTGCTGTCATCTCATTGTAGCACAAAGCCATCCTTTGATGTAACAATGATATATACTGTAAATGTATTCAGTTAAAACATTCAAATACAGTAGATTACAATTTTAAAATAAAAAAAAAAATATGTAAAGTCAAGAAGGTCTTCATGTTTTGCTTAATGATGATTGATTTTAATTTCATTTGGTGATTATCCTAGAATAAATTATGCTTATATTGTTGTGTTTCTGAAGTGAATTGCTAATACATAAAGATTATAAATTACTTGTAGCTTCTGTAGATTTTGAGACTTAAGCTGTTCTTTTGGTGAGTTAAGTTGTTACAAAAATTGTTGCAACTGCATATAAAAATACAAAACTGGTTGTGCACATAGGCAGCTAGCAGGGAAAGAGTGGACAGGGTCGAGTAATTTTGTTAAATTGTGTAGTCTGCAGTTTAAATGTCAGCCTTACATTGTCATGTTTCATTAGTCTTCATATTCTTTGCATGGCACAGAAATCAGATGACCTTTGACCCACCAATTGCTGTTTATTTGACCTTTCAAGGTAATCCTGAGGTCAACACATAAATGATCAGGATTGAATGTATACTGTGTTACAAATGATTTTGTAACGGCAACTTCATATATTTTGTATGGAATTACTGAAGGACAGGAACATCAAAGATATACGTCAGTATGGCGCGTTCCATAGTTGACATTAAACATGCTGGGTGCAGCTTTGTGGTTTAAGAGACCATGATCATGGCCTACATTTAAAACAAAGCCTAAGCCAATGATGGTATTTAATGCCTTTGTTCTCTGGCCGGGCTTAATGAATGAGATTAACTGTCTCCATTGTACTGGCACAAAGGTGGTGAAGGTCCTGTTCTTCAAATTTATCTGCAATCGCAGGAAACTTGGACTAAAGCCTACCACTTTTAACTCATGTTACAGATGCTGCCATCCTCTCTTTGTTTAAATGTTCAAATCTCCTTACATGTTTTCTCCCTCCTAGTCTCGAGTTGAGTAATTTACAGCCAGTGCTTTCAAAGTTCAAAATATTCTCTTCTGTAATCTTCCAATTTTGAGCTTTCTGCCTCCATCTTATCCCATTATGGCTTACACCATTTAGAACCCGACTCTCACTTGAGAGATGACTTAGTTTTATGCAATGGCGGCACCAGCAGTCATCTAACGTTAGAAGTTCATCTTTCCTGACTGGTGGTCACCCTCTAGTTTGGTCTCTAAGGCACTTTTATGGCATCTGGACTGTGTATTTGTGTGATTTTGTTTTTCACATGCCTTCCAATTAATTTTTCTTTCATCTGCAGCTCCGGCCTGGGACTTTAAACTAATTGTGTACTCTTCCTTTACATCCTGTACTGTATATCTCACTCTAAGATCTATCACTCCAGGCAAGGCTCCTGTGTTGATAGTCTCCATCATCATTATGTAAAGGCTCCTGTAGACATCTTCCTCTCATTGATGTTACATCTAAAAAAACAAGCCCATTATAAAACAGATATTTGCTGGCATTCCATATTTTGGCAAGCTTCTCTGCTGTCACAAAATCCCTAATGACAATGCTGGCATCTTCAGGTCATCCGTAGAACATTCCTTACTGGTAGGACGTGCCCCGCAATGGTGATGATTTCTGCCCTGGCCTGCTACTTCTCTGTATTTTCTCTTGGAATGTTTTAATGTTTTGGCTTTCTGGTCTCCCATTTGTTTCCAGTTTTCTAATTTACATTATGCCTTTCCTTCCTTCTGTGTTTATCCTAGCTGGTCACTCTACTGTATGTTTCAATTATTATTAAAAGAAAGCCTTTTCGCTGCGTTTGGCTGCCCAAGTTAATTGTAGCTTCAAGATGGAAATCCCCTGAACTGCAGACTGTTCAACATTGGGGTTTGTCTTTTTCATGTGAATTTGACTCACTCAGAGCGGTCTGCTGCTAGAATTAATAATTCATCCTCTAAATCATTCAGTCTGTGGAGAGTGCAGCCAAGGTCCTTAAATCTTATATATTCAAAATGATACATTTATTGCCCAAGGGGTGGTTGCATTGGAGAGGGTATTCAATACATAAATGTGTGCATAAATACAGTATGTATATTAAGAAGTGGCTTCTTTTTCTCTACATTTTTCTATTATTACTTAATTTCTGACTGGCGCCTTTATCCAACTTACAACATTTGAGATACAATTGGTTACATTTTTAAATTTTTCCAAATAGAGCAGAGGCAGGTGAAGTCACTTGCTCATGGTCACGCAGTGCCAGTGGCAGGGTTCTGTTCAATAAGGGCGTGAACAAAAAGGTGAGCTTCAAAAGGGCGACCTCAGTTGAGCGCGGCGAATAAAGTTGTTCGTAGATAATTTAGTTCAAATGGCTCTGGAATATGTGAAGAGCAACAAAGGTGCAGATCTACACGTAGTTGAAGGCTACACATTCAAAAAGGAGAAAACTATTAACGGGAAACGCATCTGAAAATGCACTGAATATAGGATTGGAAAATGTTCGCCTCGCTGTCATACCAAAAATGGATTATTCGTCAAGAGACCATCTACGCACAACCATGTTCCAGATGTGGCGAAGATTGAAACAAGGAAAGCAATAGTGGACATCAAACAACGAGCAACTTCTTCTACTGACGGACCGCAGGAACTCGTGGCTTCAGCAACCCAAGGTCTGTCATCAGCGGTCATTAAACAACTTCCTGTTTTTCGTCACCTTAAACAAACTGTCCGTCGCGTTCGGCGTGTCAGCGAGGCACCAATGTCATTAATTGAATGTTTTAATATTATTGCTTTCGCTTTTTTATACGTTTAATCATTGCCTTTATCTAGTAAATTTTCTTCACAAATTTGTTCCAGAAATAATTCGTTAGAAGTTCATGCATTAATTAATTGGATGTTTTAATATTCTTGCTTTCGCCTTTTTATATGTTCAATCATTGCCTTTATCTAATAGATTTTCTGTAATAATTTTGTTGCGTTTGCCTTTATTCGCTGCGCCCAATTGAGGTTACCCTTTTGAAGCTCGCCTTTATTTACGCCCTTATTGAAGGATACCAGTGGCAGGACTTGAGCACACAGCCTTAGGGTTCAAAGTCCAAGGTTCAAAGCCATAAGTGTTACACCGCGCCACCTTCTTCATTTTCGTCTATGTCAGAGGTGGGCAGTGTTGGTCCTGAAGAGCCGCAGTGGCTGCAGGTTTTTGTTCCTGCCCAGTTTCTTAATGGGAAGTCAATTATTGATGATGACGCACTTACTGCTTAAGTGCCATTTTGATGCTTTATTTTAGTGGTCTCTCTTGTTAAGGTTCTCCACCCTCGATTGCTTATTTCAATCTCAAACAGCTGCCTTCAGTGTTTTAATGGCTCCTTATTAGCAATCAGATGTAAATGACAAAGCAGCCAGCAGTTCTCCATCTAAGTTGTTTCCATATGCACCTGTGTGGATTCATCATGCACTATTTCGTTTAATAAAACACCTAAGAGTAAAATGTGACAGATTGAAAATGATCTGTTTTAGGCTTCAGATCATAAATGATGTGAGAATGAGCTGACATTCCATCATGTAAATGAGCAGCTTCAGAGCCAGCAGCAGGCGAGACTTCAAAAACCACAAGCTTGTCACAGTCTCAAAATTCTAGCTATTGAGGGAAAAGGGATAGTCCTTTCATGGATTCAAGCAAGTAAAAGTGTGATGTAAAGAGCAGCAAGTGCCGATGGCACAACAACACTTTTTATAACTCATTTTATATTATTAATATTATTTTCTGCACATCACTTTCAACTGTAAGGTGAAGAGAATAAGAAATCAACTGGCTTTCTGTCTCTCATACCCATTGTTGTGAGAGAATGGCACTACAGATTAAGACATTTCAAAACATTCAAAAGAACATCTCGAACTGGAGCATGTGATGTGTTACCACAAAATGGATTAGTGCTAATATTCATTTCAGATACATGGCCAATAGAAGCAGAAGAAATCAACAATATAACGCTGTTTTTTGAAGGTTCATCCATTATTATACCTGCATAATCCTGTTCATGCCCGTGGGGAGTGAAACGTGGCCATCACTGGACTGCACACTCACACAAAGTTATCTAGAGCTATGGCAAGGTCTGGAAAGAATGATGAAGGTAAAGTTTTTCTAAAACAGTACTGCAACCAATGACCTGTAGCCAGAGATGCAAGATTTCAGTCTTTAGTTGATGGTGCTTCATCCACAAGGGGATGAACAAATAATGAGATTCAGGCTGAAAAAGAGCAATCACCTAAGAATTACACGCTTAGAAGTATAAGATAATCCAAAAGAAGATCTGTGAATGCTGTACACACTTCAGTATCAATTAAGGGGGCGTCTCTATGGGACACTTCCAAATGAGCCACAGAACACAGAAGGACTGCACGTATGTGCATGAATGAGATTCTCGTGACATGGTGGTGAAAGAGACATGTAAGTGGTGATCACCCACACCAGAAACAGATAGGTGCTCAAGAAGAGGGTTAGGACATCTGGGCAGGAAGCAGAAGTGAAAACACAGTAACTTCAGTAGATTGACCTCTCTGATCATTCAATTGCAGTGCAATCAAGAGAATACAAATAAGTTACGCAAACTTCTCAGATTCTAAAGATGCCTACAGTATCTGTTAGAGAAAAGCACAGGGAAACAAAATCACTTATTCCATGTTGATGGTTATGTTTATGTGCAATAAAAGCATCAAGCAATCCCAGTGCCTCAGAAAGCTTCTACAGTAACTCCATATCGGGGAGCCTTTTGTACAGCTTTCTGCGTTCATCTCCTAAAGAAGGAGCTCTGATTGCCCCACAAACCCATACTTCAAATGCACGCTGAGTGATGAGGACTTTGGCAATGCTCTGCGATTCAATACCGGCCTATCCAGGGTGGCATCCTGTTGTGTTCTCACTGCTGCCATAACTGTCACCAGCTCCAGGGATTGAAGCCCTAAGCAGATGGACAGTTGTAAGCCCTTGAAATGAAAATGGGTGTCAAATAATTAACTATAAGATACTAACTCATGGGATAACCAATGTGACAGGCTCAATGTAGTAAGGATTTCAAAGACACGTTCAGGGCACTTGTTTCTTCATGTAACTCGTGAAGTGTTATAGTTTGAATGTTACTGAAGACTTAAAAATTCTTCAATGTGAAATAACGATGAACCTTTAAGAGGGGATACAACTCTCCTCAGTCTGTCAGCCTGTTTGAAACAAGTTAGTTCAGTGGTTCTCAACCTGTGGGGCGGGCCCCCCTAGGGGGGCGCGAAGTAACAAAAAGGGAGAAGATGTGAAAAAAAAAAAACAAGAATCAAAAATATGAAAAAAAACCATGTGTTGAAACCAAAACAAATTAACTTAAACTACATTCTGATACTAGAACAATAAATATAGAGTTAGATAAATGTCGATAAAAGTTAAGTAGGTATAATAAAATATGCATCTACATTTCAAAAAAATGTTGGGGGGGGGCACGATTAAAACTTTTATGAAAACTCAGGTCGCAAATACTTAAAGGTTGAGAAACGCTGAGTTAGTTTGAATTACCGTGAAGACCATTTGAGCTAAATGAAGAGCAAAAACACACAGTACAGCAGACTCCGGTAGGCATCTCCTTGGGCAGAAACCGGTTTAAAATAATGAAACATTCTCAAAACCATCTATGCAATGTAGCATCATGGGAGGGCTGCAGCCTATTCTGACAACGCTGGGCGCAAAGCTGGCACCAGCCTCATTACAGAACCCACTCACGCAGACATCCACACGGGACCAATTAACCTAACAAGGTTGTGTTTAGGGATGTGGCAGGCCTGGAGATTGTACTTTAAAAGTTACAAGACAGAAGTGAAGCTTTTAGAACCTCATTCCTTCAAGGCCTTAAGCTTTTATTATCAAATCTCAATAAAAGCTGACTCAGAAAGAATGTGACATTAAAAAGCCTTTCTGAAGCAAAACAGGATATGCAAATGTTCGGTCCTTCCTGCTGACAAATTAGAAAGAGAATCCTATCTGTATTACAAAAGGACTGCTGGCTTTATGAAACGGAGTTCAGATGAATCTTGCATAAGAAATCCGATTTGGCAGTTCTGAGCAGAAGTTCAAGGCATGTGTCAAATGTGCTCTGCTTTCAGAATGTTTGCTACATGCTAGGAAATGAAAGGAATACATTCTCTCAAAACTCCAATTCTAGGTGGTGGGAGCCCGACCCTAACTTCATCACACACAAGGCAGGAACCAACTCTGGACTGTGTGTCAGTCCACTTTAGGGACCCATTCAGTCACACACCCACTGCCACACTTACACCAGTCATCATGTAGCAACCAGAGAAGAACTCAGGTGTTCATGTGCAAAATCCACGCAAGACGCTGAAGTGCCTGTTAATGCTTTGGCAACACAAAAGCCATTAGTGTGCCAGGGAGGAGTTTGTTGGATCTGAATTTCTCTAAAGGGGGATGCAGTGGCACAGGGCTTTGTGTCTCCGCTCCAACAACAACAACAACATTTATTTCTATTGTACATTTTAATGTAAAACATACCATACCAAACCATTTTCTATGCCTACTTAATTCTGTGCAGGATTGTGGGGGATGGAGCCAATCCCAGCAAGCATAGGGTGCAAGGCAGGAAGAATCAGGATGCCAGTCCATTACAGGGTGAACAGACACACACACGTACACACACACAAATAATCTGAATAACAAAAAATAAAGAAATAAAATACAAAACTAATAAATGAAAAAAATAATAAATAAATACAAACTTCCACACATCTGGACTCCAAATAAGTTGTAGAAACATCTCAATGATGATCCTTAGAATGGGACGCACTTGAACCACATTTATAGTAAGTGTCTGAATACTTGTGTCAACAGGACGGTTCAATTTTTAATTTCAATTCATTTGCAGATCTTTTAAAAAATCTTGCTTTTTTTTGTCATTCTAATGTATCAAGTGTTGCTTAATGAGGAAAAAAATTACTTTATATGATTTTAGTATAAGGCAGCAACATAGAAAAAAGTGACACTTTCAGAATCCACTGTAATGCAGATAAGAAGCTCCGGGGACCCCCAGCTTAGCCACTTTAAGTGTGGATATTTGCACCCTCTGCCCGTATCCATGTAGATTTCCAAAAGATTCATTGGCAGCTGTAAACTGGACTGGTGTGAATGTGCCATGTGATAGTCTGAAGTCCACCCTGGTGCCCATCGCTGCCCAGATGGACTTTGAAAGGAAAACTTGAGTTCAAAAGGATTTAAGTGGTGGTAAAGCTTCAAAATAGAACTTAAGTTGCTGTTTGTAGTTTCATCTCACAGTCACACCTCCTGCTCTTCAGAACTGGTCATCCACCTAAACTAACCATGTTGGAGCCCGCCCAGTACTTGAATGGGAGACCATCTAGGAAGAGCCTGGGTTGCTGCAGGAAGAGGTGTTGGCAAGGTCAGCAGGGGCCACTTACCCTGAATGCGGATCCCAATATCACCAGTGCAGATAATGGGGACAGTGCAGAGACGTAAAATAAGGAGTCCTGACCCTCTGTGGTCATAAAAGATACCTCTTTCATAAAGAGCAGGGTGTATCCCAATGTCCTGGCTAAATTGCCCTTCACGGCCTAATCATTCTGGCCCCCCTAATCATGCCCTGTCTCTAACTGGCTGTCTCCCTCTCACCACCTAATAGCTCCTATGTGGTGAGTGTACTGGTGCAAAAATGGCTGCCAATGTGTGATCCAGGTGGATGCTGCATATTGGTGGTGCTTGAAAAAACACTTTGAGTAGTAGAAAAGTGCTATAAAAATGTAAAGAATTATTATTATTCCCTTCAACAATTTATACATTACTTTATACATTAAGCATTATATTACTGTATGTGTTAGGTAGCATGGTGGTACAGTTGGCAGGACTAGTGACTCAGAGCACTGGGTCCGAATCCCAGCCAAGTCACCGTCTGTGTGGAGTCTGCATGTTCTCCTGTTGTCTGTATTTTATTTTTTCTTTTTGTTATGTTTTCAGGGTCTCAGATTTTTAGTCCATATCTCAAAGATGTGAAAGTTAAGTAATTTGGCAACTCTAAACTGGCCGTGTGTGCCCTGCAATGGACTAATCCGATTTGGTTCCTCCTGAGGCTGCAGTTATAATCCTTCTTGTGACCCAGACATTGATTAAACAACTGAAGGCTGGGTGACGTGTATTTTTGTTTTAATTTATACAATATGACATCCCCCTTTAAATGCAATCACGGGTGTTACTTACTTTAAAACATGCAGTATGAAATAAAAAAATGATGGATTGATTGATTAAAATCCCATCTGATTTGTTTTCATGGAAACAGGAAATTTATCACACAGTCGCAGCCAGCTTTGTACTCGGCAGCCGCCCACCTCAGCCTCACTACGTGTAAGGCAGCTGGTCACAATTATGAAAGGTAATGTTCAAAACAATTTAGTGTCCATATTATTAGTCTATTCATTGGAAAACAATTCTAGAGATTTAGAATATTTAGAATATTACAATGTTGAAACAGTAAAACACGTTTTTTTAATCTTTTAGGTCAGTTTTGCTAAGACAAAAAAAAAATATCTATTCAAACAGAGAACACTTCAGTGGCTAGAAATGTGTGGGGAAATTTGATGACGGTGATCAAAAGCAACCAATATGTCTGCCGTAGATGAAGGTTTTTTTATGTGTTAGGCAAGCATCGTGTTTAACATGACAACAGGAGAGATCCATTTTTGTAGAGAATACGCATAAGTCTGTAATCAGTGTGTTGGTGGGTGCCAATTTACCGACATAAGCCCAAGAAATACAAATAACTGTTTAACGTTTCACTGTTTGCTATTCACAGCAGATGCTCATATGTATTTTTTATAAACAACCTGTAGCTTCTGGAAAATTGTGAAGAAAAAATAAAACTGCTAAAATAGTAGAAATTGTAAAATAGTAAAATAATTTTTGCAAGGTTGCTAACTGAACCCTACTGAGTGATAGAAATCACAGAATTCTCATCAAATGTTCCTTGGCTGCTGTTTGAAATAGCAGATCTTGGCAGCATGAGCACTTAAGGGGTCCTCTGTCTGTCAGTGTACTGCTAGTGTTAGCGCCATTCAGTCATTTTTGCCCACGTAGCCTCCTTAATGTTATGTTTACCCAAGAAGAATGAGCCAAAAATTTTACATTTTTTTTAAACTTGATTATGTGTAACGGAAACATGTAAATACCAAAACATCAACATAAATCTACTCTCTATATAAATATAAAATCCTAAGCCTAAAAGTGCAATGATTTTATGTGACCTTTTTATGTCATGTTTTTTGTCACACTTTAAATCTGGCTTATTTTAAAACCTACATATATATATTTTGGACTATTCCTTTCAGAATTTATTGAACTTTAATGTGATGTTGTTAGATTTTTAGATTCTTATGCCGTTTTTAAATTATAAACTAAAAAATATCAAGAACTCACATCCCGCGAGATGAGACTTTGTGCCAAAAGATTTAACGACGCCCGGAACTGGAAATAAAAGGCAAATAGCCGATGACAAAGACAGCTGCTGTACATGCTTTTAAATGTTTGAAACGCCACATGAGATGCAGAACACGCGGCGCAGCAGCAGTAGCAGCAATTCAGCAGCTGATCGAGCAAAGAGGAGGTAAAGAGAAAACTGTATTTGCTTCCCATTGTATCACCGTTTAAGAGGGGGTTTCGGAGGAGTGACCACGTCTCTTTGGGGTGTGTTCAGCCCCCCTCTTCACAACAAGAGTGGCAGAAACGTGAGTGGCTGGTACGTAGGGCAGACAAGGGAGGTTGGCGAGCAAAGTGAGAAGGGGGTAAGCCCCCTAGTACGATATAAAATCCATTGCTATACTGATGCAGATATAGTAAATGTGCATTATGTGATACCAACGCACAGCCCGATGTAGTAATCAAGACAGTAGAAGCGTGTTCCTTTGTGAACTTTTCTTATAAGACGCGTGCATGATGCTATGTCATCAACTAGACGACCACAGAATACGGTACTGAGAGTTATTCAGACTTCAAAATGTAAAGTGCAAGTTTTATTTACCCCTTTCCTAGCCTTAATGCAGTGGTTACCAGGATCATTTTATGAGGTTTATGTGACTTACGGATCCCTGACCAAAAGATCTACTTAACAAAGTTCAGCATATGCTCTTAATTTTACCAGATTCATATGTCTGTCTATGTGCAGGACCTTGTGTGGGAAAATATGCATTGCTTAATAGTTATATTCTCCTGACAATGACATTTTTACAAATATGTTAAATAATTATTTTTCATTGCTTAGCTTTTATGACACAGTTTTATTTTTGGTGTGGCTTAAAATACCCTTTTATTACTTCATAAAATCTTTTGGACTTTAATAAAAAAAAATCTTGAAATAAAAATCAATTGTTATTATTTCAAGATGGTGCATTCAGTTTTAAACCCACCCACTTTCAGCATGTGCTTTATGGCCTGCTGGGCAGTGGGGTGCAGGAGCCAATACAATAACATTAAAAACAAGGCGGGGAGCCAGTCGAAGATGGGATAGCAGTGATATTATTTTAAGTATCGTCAAAGCTTGTTTAGCAAAATACAAAATCACAAAGGAAGTGGCAGAAATGCAGTTGCTGCACTAAGGACTATTTAAAGGTCCCCGACATAATCAGAAATAGCACGTCAAAGTGAAAACAGATCTCTACACAAAGTGGTCTAAATGAATTACAAACATAAAATACAAAAATAGGGGTTGCAGAAGTATTCATTCCCTTTAGGACAGTATTTAGTAGATGGGCCTCTGGCAAATGTGACAACCTTTTCTCTCTTCCTCTTTGCAAAACTGCCCAGGCTCAATCGGCCTGCATGGACTTGATGAGAGACCAGCTGCTAATTCTCAGTTGAACTGAGATCTGGACTCTGATTTAGCCACTCCAGGACATTAACATTGTTTTAGGCAATTCAAATTTGTGTAGCTTCTGGCTTTATGCTTTGGGTTGTTGTCTTGTTGGAAAGCAAATCTTGCAAAGTGCAGATTTCTTGCAGAGTGCGTTGGGTTCTCCTCCAAGATACCCCAGTAATTTGCTGTATTCATCTTCTGCTCCTCCCTCACAAGCTTTCCAGGGCCTAATGAGAGAAGCATTCCCACAATATGATGTTGTCACCACCATGCTTCATGGTGGGATGATGTGTTTTTGACAACGTTCACAGTTCAAACATGCTATTTAGCCCGATAGCCGAAAAGCTTGATGTTGGATCATAGAACCTTCTTCATGTTGACTACAGAGACTACAATGTGCTTTATGGCAAACTCGAGCTGGGATGTTGTGTCCATTTCTTTAACAGTTGCTTTCTCTTTGTTACTCTCCCACAAAGCTGCGGCTGGTAAGGCACCTGGACCCCAGTTGTTGTATGCACTCTAAGCTCAGCACCTGTGACTCCTTCAGAGGTCCCTTGATGGCCTCCCTCACTAGTCTTCTTCTTGCACAATCACTCAGTTTTTGTGGATGGCCTGCTCTAGATACATTTATATATTTAGATACTGATGTCACATGTGATGAAGACCATGGAGCGGCTGCTGCTTCACCACCTGAGGCCACAGGTCCGCCACACCCTCGACCCTCTGCAGTTCGCATATCAGGAGAAGGCGGGAGCGGAGGATGCCATCATCTATATGCTACACCGATCCCTCTCCCACTTGGACAGAGGTAGTGGTGCTGTAAGAATTATGTTTCCGGACTTCTCTAGCGCCTTCAACACCATCCAACCTCTGCTCCTTAGGGACAAGCTGACAGAGATGGGAGTAGGCTCATATATGGTGGCATGGATCACGGACTATCTTGCAGACAGACCTTAGTATGTGCGTCTCGGGAACTGCAGGTCTGACATTATGGTCAGCAGCATGGGACGGCCGCAGGGGACTGTGCTTTCTCCGGTCCTGTTCAGCCTATATACATCAGACTTCCAATACAACTTGGAGTCCTGCCACATGCAAAAGTATGCTGATGACGCTGCTATTGTGGGCTGCATCAGGAGTGGGCAGGAGGAGGAGTATAGGAACCTAATCAAGGACTTTGTTAAATGGTGCGACTCAAACCACTTACACCTGAACACCAGCAAGACAAAGGAACTGGTGGTGGATTTTAGGAGGCCCAGGCCCCTCATGGACCCTGTGATCATCAGAGGTGACTGTGTGCTGAGGGTGCAGACCTATAAATACCTGGGAGTGCAGCTGGATGATAAATTGGACTGGTCTGCCAATACTGATGCTCTGTGCAAGAGAGGACAGAGCCGACTATACTTCCTCAGAATGCTGGCGTCCTTCAACATCTGCAATAAGATGCTGCAGATGTTCTATCAGACAGTTGTGGCGAGCGCCCTTTTCTATGCGGTGGTGTGCTAGGGAGGCAGCATAAAGAAGAGGGACGCCTCACAACTGGACAAACTGGTGAGGAAGGTAGGCTCTATTGTAGGCACGGAGCGGGACAGTTTGACATCTGTGGAAGAGCGACGGGCGCTAAGCAGGCTCCTGTCAATAATGGAAAATCCACCGCATCCACTGAACAGGATCATCTCCAGACAGAGGAGTAGCTTCAGTGACAAACTGCTGTCACCGTCCTGCTCTACTGACAGACTGAGGAGATCGTTCCTCCCACACACTATGCGACTCTTCAATTCCACCTGGGGTGGGCAAATGTTAACATCATACAAAGTTATTGTCTGTTTTACCTGCATTTTTGCTGCTGCTGTAGTATGTGAATTTTCCTTGGGATTAATAAAGTATCTATCTATCTATCTATCTATCTATCTATCTATCTATATCTGTCTATCTATCTATCTGTCTATCTGTCTATCTGTCTGTCTGTCTGTCAGTCACAAACTCTTTCAGTTTCTTAACGATTGATTTAACTGGACACCATGGGATATTTGGTGACTTGGATATTTTCTTGTATCCATCCCCTGACTTGTGCTTTTCACAGAGTTGCTTCGAGTGTTCTTTTGTCCTCATTGTGTAGGTTAGGCCACCAAACTGACTCACCATAAGTTGAACCGTGCAGATAAGTTGCATTTAGACTACAATCAATTGAAACCCCTTCACTAAAGATTTGTGATCTCCTCTGAACTAGTTATGTGAACATCTAAAACCAATTAATTTACAGCAATTTGCAGGGGTTGTGTTCACTTTGACATTAAATATTCTTTTGATTAGTGTCAATAAAGCCAAATTAATTCCTCTGAGATTCAGTGTTGTGTACCTATAAAATGAGATGACTTCCAGGCACAGTAGATATAGAATCTGTTCTAAATAATAGAGCAAAAGTCCTCATTTTTGCTAATTCAAAGAACAGTGTAGCAGCTGTGACAAAATACTGTCAATGGAATAACAGCATTTATTCAAAAACACATGCTTATCTTATATATAAACGTCTACGTGTGGAAGTGTGTGTGTCTGTCTGTCCGGCCTGGCTCAAAGAAAACGATTCTGTCGCCAAAGTGAAACTCGCTTAGTCGCTAATACTCAAGCGAGGCAAGCACATCGGCAAACGAAACCTCTGAGGAGAGAGAAACTCGCTTAGCCGCTGATAGACAACGGAGGTAAGCACGTTGGGAAAACAAAACTACAGAGGAAGGAGAACGTCACTTAGCCGCTAATGCAAAACCAATGCGATTGATTGATTGAAGTGCCAGAATCCATGGTTTCTTGGAGCCCGGGCTTTGTACAGAACAGACTTACACAGCTAGTACCATATAATTGCCATTTCTTAAATGTGATTTCCAAAACTAATATATTTTCATGATAAAATTCAACAGTAAAAGTTCTTTTGATATATAAAACAAACAAGCAAAGCCAATAAAGATGCTGTGTTTTACAATTAAAATTAGATTTTCATTTGTCTCTTAGGAATGAAACCCTCAGATTACTGCTCTAGATAAACACCACCTTACTTGTTATTTGGGTCTTTAAACAACAAGATTTTTTTTTCTTTGCAAATAAAATTTGCTTATTTAATGTTTATGAGTGTAAAAAAAATAATTCCCGGGAATGGATAAGCAACACTGCGTTTGGCAATAAGCAGTGGCTCATGTAAACACAGAGTGCACCGGTGACAAAGCCTTTCCTGTTATATCGCAAAGGCAAGAAAATGAAGCTTTAATATTAAGGACTGGAGTATCCTTAACCAGCTGAAAATACAGAAATGCACCAGCTGCCTTCAGAGACTACAGTTCTTTATAATAAAGCAGATTAAGTACATGTAATTGACTTGCACATACAGTATATGCCGTTTTCTCCAGGTATTCCAGTTTTTGTCCACAGATGTGCATGCTAGGCTAACTGGTGTCTCTCAGTTGGCGTATGTGAGTTTGTGAGAGTGGCCATTAAAGAACTGGACATTAATCCAGGATTTGTTCCTGCTTTGTGCTCAGTACTGCTAGTAAGGCTCAGACCTGCTGTAGCCAAGAGCCTGATAAATGGGTTAGAAAATATAAGGATGGAGTGCACAGTAGACTACTAAAAATGACTCTGATTAATTACAGAACAGTAATATGCTCTGAAGTGGATTGTTCAAATGCAGAATTGGTCAGATTATTTGGAAACCCACACTTAGTAATAAACTAAGTAAGCAATCTGCACCACTGCTCCTGTCACTTCATAAAATAAACAGCTTTACATAACCTACAACACATGTTTGCAGAGACAACAGCCTGTGGGTAATGTGGTCATGACTTGCGGGCACATCTTTCATAACAAGCGCTAACTGCTGGCAGAGGTTTGGAGAAGTCAGCCACTTTACACAGGTAGGTGTCAAACTTTAATAAACGAGGCTCACCCAAAGCTTCATGTCAAGACCAAGCTGTATTCACAAAGTTGACATTTTTATTTCTTGAATTATTCCTTTAGATTTGTTTTTAAAATACATTTTTCATGTGATGAATTTTAAAATTCAGATGGAGCAACTGTAACAACTGCTGCTTCAAAGAATGTTACATGCACTTTAGCAACAATGGCAGGAAGGCATCCTTGCAGGCAAGCGTGACGTAAACAGGACTGACGTCACCAGACTTCATGAAGGAATTAACAGAAAATGGCGCAAAACAAACCAACAACTGAATTTCCAAGAATTAAAACAAGAAAAAAAAAATGAAATGTGCTGACAGTCATTTGCAGATCCTGACAATGATGTAAGGCCTCCAGTTGTTTGGGAACAACTTTTAATTGATTATATCGGAGAAAAAATAAAGGGAACAAGCAGACAAGAAAAGCTGCAGATATCGAATATGGAAGGGAGATCAGATCTTCATTCACCAACATCCCCAACACAGCCCATCCTAATCGCCCAACTCCATTATTCGAAGATGACTAGGAGAAGAAGCAGGCATAGACAGAAACAAAATCCAGTGCTGATACCCATGAAGGCCTACTTACCTCAATTGAAACAAAATAAACAGTTCTTAATATATGTGACTCCTTTTTAAAGAGATAATATAGTAAGTCAATTGAAAGGGAATGTGGTAAAACAGAATGCCTTCTTTGCCGTATATGCCATATATGTTTTAGGAAGCTGTCATGGGGCACCCTGGACACTTCAAGTGAAACTTTCTACATGCGGTCCTTAATCAACTCAAAAGATTTACAGTATAACCATGGACTGCTGGATCATTTCTGTACTGTCATCAGGATCAACACATTGGGATTAATCTTGAGTAACACCACTTAACCCTGCGTGAGCCCAATAATTTGGGTGGCCATAATCATCAGCTACCTCTACAGAAAGGAGAGCAAGTAATGAGGTTGGTGGCTGTCTTGAAATAATTCTCATTGTTTTCTCAATGAACGGGCAGATACATATATGAGCAAAAAACCAGGAGATGCACAAAAGAACAAAACAAAGGAAAAGTATAAAACGAAAAGAAAACCAAAGCCCAATATGAGAGTCACTAATCATGGTTGAGAGAACAAGAGAGTGAAAAACAAAAGTACACACGAGAATAAAGCATAAAGATAAACTCTGAATATTTCAGAGATTTGGTATCCACAGATAGCCATCCTTGTATATTGTTGCATAAATTACGCCTGAGTCTCGAATTTAGAGGCTACACCCCTAGCAGCACTGGACACAGACCTAATGATGGAAGTAAATATTGGTGGCCTTTTGGGACCCAAAATCATATCAAACCATGACATAAGTAATTGTATTTTTTCATTATTTTTTTTAAAACTGTGTTACAATGCTGGGATAAAACTGCTTGCACAAATGAAAACTACACAGAAATAGGAGGGGGCCATGTGTAGCATTCAGGTGATAAAAGCTTTATTATTAGTACATTCTAGACAATTCCTTACACATATCAAACCAATCATGACAACAAAAAGGAGCAGACCACCTCAGAGAATATAAACCACTAACCACAAATGTAAAATTTAATATCTAAAGAAGACAGCAATGTTACTGACATTCTCACTGACAGCTGCACTATAAGTTATAACATTTACAAGATTTTGTGTCAGTTTAGTTTACAGTCATATGAAAAAGTTTGGGAACCCCTCTCAGCCTGCATAATAATTTACTTTCAACAAAAAAGATAATAGTGGTATGTCTTTCATTTCCTAGGAACATCTGAGTATTGGGGTGTTTTCCGAACAAAGATTTTTAGCGAAGCAGTATTTAGTTGTATGAAATTAAATCAAATGTGAAAAACAGGCTGTGCAAAAATTTGGGTCCCCTTGTAATTTTGCTGATTTGAATGCATGTAACTGCTCAATACTGATTACTGGCAACACCAAATTGGTTGGATTAGCTCGTTAAGCCTTGAACTTCATAAACAGGTGTGTCCAATCAGGAGAAAAGGTATTTAAGGTGGTCAACTGCAAGCTGTGCTTCCCTTTGACTCTCCTCTGAAGAGTGACAGCATGGGATCCTCACAGAAACTCTCAAATGATCTGAAAACAAAGATTGTTTAGTATCCTGGTTTAGGAGAAGGCTACAAAAGCTATCTCAGAGGTTTAAACTGTCAGTTTCAACTGTAAGGGATGTAATCAGGAAATGGAAGGCCACAGGCACAGTTGCTGTTAAACCAACCCAGGTCTGGCAGGCCAAGAAAAATACAGGAGTGGCATAGCCGCAGGATTGTGAGAATGATTACAGTCAACCCAAAGATCACCTCCAAAGACCTGCAAGAACATCTTGCTGCAGATGGTGTATCTGTACATCGTTCTACAATCTGTATGGCAGGGTGATGAGAAAGAAGCCCTTTCTGCTCTCACGCCACAAACAGAGTCGCTTGTTGTATGCAAATGCTCATTTAGACAAGCCAGACTCATTTTGGAACAAAGTGCTTTAGACTGATGAGACAAAAATTGAGTTATTTGGTCATAACAAAAAGCGCTTTGCATGGCGCTTTTCCAAGAAAAACACCTGCTACCTACTGTCAAATTTGGTTGAGGTTCCCTCATGCTGTGGGGTTGTGTGGCTAGTTCAGGGACTGGGGACCTTGTTAAAGTCGAGGGTCCAATGAATTCAACCCAATATCAGTAAATTCTTCAAGATAATGTTCAAGCATCAGTCACAAAGTTGAAGTTACTCAGGGATTGGACATTCCAACAAGACAATGACTCAAAACACAGTTCGAAATCTACAATAGCATTCAAGCAGAGGGAGAAGTACAATGTTCTGGAAAGGCCGTCACAGTTCCCTGACTTGAATATCATCAGAAGTCTTTGGGTTGATTTGAAACAGGCTGTCCATGCTTGGCAGCCATCAAATTCAACTGAACTGTAGAGATTTTGTAGGGAAGAATGGTCAAAAATACCTCCATCCAGAATCCAGACACTCATCAAAGGCTATAGGAGGACAGCATCTAGAGGCTATTATATTTGCAAAAGCAGGCTCAACTAAGTATTGCCGTAATATCTCTGTTGGGGTGCCCAAATTTATACACCTGTCTAATTTTGTTATGATGCATATTGCATATTTTCTGTTGATATTCTTTTTCTATTGTTTCTATAAGGCATGTCATATATTAAAAGGAAGTTGCTACTTTGAAAACTGAGCCAATGATAAACAAAAATCCAAAGAATTAAGAGGGGTTCCAAAACCTTTTCATATGACTGTATTTGTTGTCAGGATTATAAACCAAAGTGCAGTAAAAACACAGGCGTACAGAACACTTTAAATCTCACGCCCTACAGCTTATTCATAGTCCTATGGTTTGATACAATATGGCTTGTTTGGGGCTGCTTGAAATTTAGACAAATGGCCATATATGAAAGGAATGAGCTTTTAGGGACCAGCGGCATGTTTTAACCCATGATGATGACTGGCTTATGAGTCAATTTAGACTTCCAAGATTCATCATTTGACAGCACATATAGCAATAAGGATGCATTCTGTTACTAAAATAAATCTCCAATAAAGGGTTATTTTTAACCTCAAAACATTTTTTAAGGCCACAACTTAATGTTAATAATCAAAAAATATGGTCATTTAAGGTCACCTGCCCTTAATATACAGAAGCATTCAGTTCCACATAAACTATGGAGTAGTTTACTTTTCATATTTAGCTTCAGAGAGGCCACTTCAGCTTGTATATTTTATATTCAGTATTTTCCTCTTTTACCTGTCAAACAGCAACCCAGATTCCCAAGTTGCAATTTAAATGACCGCAAAGTCGAGTGAGTGTGCCTGTGTGTCCGCCTGTCTACATTGTGAATGTGCTGTCTGTCTAAACACCTCAATCAAACCTCATAGACACCATTGTGACAAAATACTTAATAAACAAAACTGTCTCTTTGGTAAAGTAAATCATAAATTAAAAGTGCTCCAACTTTCAATCAATCCATCATTTTCTAATCCCATTTATCCAGAGCAGGAATGCAGAGGAGCTGGAGCCTAACCAAGCAGTAGGCGCAGGTTTTCTGTTATTTCAATATTACTATTGGAACTTATGTACCTTTTCATAATTTTCATAAAGTTTTAACTGTATTTTTGTAAGTGTGATTTAGGTCATATTGTAACTTTATATCTCCTTATATAATACGCTACTGTGGCTGTTCGTTTGTCTGTCCAGGATTTGAAATCACCTGTTGCTCGCAAACCGTTTGACCTATTGACCTGAAATTTGGTACACATATACTACGCGACCTCTACTGTACGCTTTCAGGGTGATGATTTTTTTATTGCTTTTTTTATTTTTATTTATGCTTTATTGTAGAATCAACTCTTGGCAGCGTACAACAGGGTGGCTGTGCGGCACATGCGTACGGGCGCCGTTCTCATTCCTACCACCCCTACCTCTTCATGTCTTAAATCATTCTTGAGGTAGATTGAACACTTAAGTGCCAGTTTAAGTGAAAAATGAAAGAAAACGTACTAAGTAATTACAGCACAAACTTTGACTTAATCAGTTTTAACTTGAAAAGATGACGACGAAAGAAGAGAAGAAGCGGGCCGCTAGGGTGGAGAAAAGAAGAGCTGCTCAGGAAGCAGCAGGCACATCAACCTCTGAGCAAACGAATGGTAAACGTACAGAGAAAGAGGATGAAAACTAGGTACTGTATGCTCAAGACAAGTGTATTCACTGCACGTTATCGCACAGTACGCCATTACTGGTTATGAATCATTTATGATATGTCACCTGGGGTATGATGTAATATATATAGCAGTTGAGACTCTAAAAAATGCACATTTTTTATGATTTATCTGGCCACCCCAAGCCTCAATGTTAGGGTCGGCCATTGTATACAGAACTGGGCCATACTTGGATATGTGGGATGTCTGGTTATCCTACCATTAGTCTGCTCTTGTCGAAATGTCTATGCTGTTATATTACTGCTGCTGATGCACAACCATATTCATTACATACAAAGAAAGTGAATGGAAGACTTAAGGGCATAAGATGATGATACTCCTTCCACACCGCATACATCAAAGAAGAACAGCAAAGTGGAAGCACACGCAATCAAATATGGATTTCATGGTTGGAAAATCACAAACGTGGAGAGTGAAACTGACCTAACGTGACTGAAGCCACTGTTGTTCTGTGCCACCACACTAATCTGAAATTCAGCTGTGCATTCTGTCCATTTTTGACTCTGAAAATGATTTTGCATTATGACCGTTTACAAAAGTAATAATTGAAGTGAGCCCTGGGTGACATTTTGTAGTACAAACCTCCTGCTGGCTTAGTGGTAACACAGCAGGTAAGCTACTGCAATCCTTTCTACGCTATAGCATGTGGTAAGGCCTTATTTTATACTCTCACAGGCTACTTTGTTAAAATCTACAGTGTGGAAAAAAAACACACACATTGATTATATAGTTTATTTTTTCTGAATATGATAATTATTTCATGGGTGGCACGGTGGCTCAGTGGTAGTGCTGCTGTCTTGCAGTTTAGAGACCCGGGTTTGCTTCCCTGGCCCTCCCTGCGTGGAGTTTGCATGTTCTCCCCGTGTCTGCGTGGGTTTCTTCCCACAGTCCAAAGACATGCAGGTTAGGTGGATTGGCGATTCTAAATTGTCCCTAGTGTGTGTGTGCTTGGTGTGTGGGTGTGGGTGTGTGTGTCCTGCGGTGGGTTGGCACCCTGCCCAGGATTGGTTCCTGCCTTGCACCCTGTGTTGGCAGGGATTGCCTCCAGCAGACCCCCGTGACCCTGTATTCGGATTTAACAGGTTGGAAAATGGATGGATGGATGATTATTATTTCATATTTCTTTTGTGAGAACAGTTTAAAACAATTTATAATTTTGGAGTCATTCAGGAAAGTATTTGGAAACATTAAAGGCATTACATCATTTTTCATTTTCTTAATACAGCGGACAAAAGGAACACATTTCTTGTATGATTTGAAGGACACGTTTATATTCATGTGCAACTCCACGACAGGATTGTTATCTGTCTGCTTGTCTGTTTGCAAATGTGATGCAAGATTATTTTATGATCACAAGCTCTGACAAGATCTTTATGAGTGATAGTTTAGTATAAATATTAGGAAGAGGATTTGTGTGCTGCAAGTTTTCATTTTGGACACCGTCGAGTACAACTGTATGTAAACTTGGCAGACGTTTTTCCAGAACATAAAGTGTAAACCATTTGAAATGGCTCCACTGGGAAC